>NW_028289261.1:0-221069 GCF_059628265.1 Tinamus guttatus
GCCTGAAGAAAGTACAAACACCAAACTGGCTTGGCTCCAAAGTTCAGCCTGCAGTAAATAAGAAAACCAACAATTTAACCAGCAGTGAGGTAAGAGTAATCAAGAACTAGTTTATGGCTGCCCAACCCATAGAGCATCTGCTGTAATGAGCCCGTAATAAAAGCTTTGGTGAGAGGCTTCACAATGGAAAATTGGATCTCATTCCGCTCAAACGCAAAACGCCCACTGTGCCAGCCCACAGCGCGTTAACGCTAAACGCAGTTTTCAAGTGGGTGAGGCCCTGTCCTCTGCATAAATCAGGACCATCTCAGATGCTCCTCCAGACCACCAGCACTGTAGCAGGGTTTGTGCTTGCATCTGATGCAGTCCACGTGAGTAGAAAGTAGAAGTCTGTGATGACACTATGTTTGCCATGTAAAGCCTATATGAAATTATAGTGGCTGGCAGTATTCTGCAGACATGATCACCATGGGCCTGCACATGGAGAGCAAGTAAAAGCACATCTCATCAACATGAAGTTAGTTTTCCTAGGTTTACTAGACTGAATTCTGAAGGGACGTGTATCTGGAAGAGATTATTCTTTGCTCTTCAACCAAGAACGGTCCTTGGAATTAAGCCATGGTGTATGCCATGATGCAGAGGAGCCTAATTTCAGTTTCTTGCTCTGAGAAAGTGTGGCCTCTGCTATTTGGAGGCCAGGAATGAAGTAAAATGTATTTACAATTATTAGAAAGATTGAGGGAGTGCTGCTACCTGCTCTGTTTAGCAGGCGATGAGGTGGTCGCTGGGGTTTGTGGGTAAATCCCTTCTTGAAAGACTTTGACATGTTCCAGTAAATGAGTTCCCTGTAAGTTCCCTGGGTACTCCTGAGCTACTGAACTCTGCAAAGAGAAACATACGCCCTTCCTTCAGCCCTTCTTTCTTTCTGTTGTACCTTGTTCAGCAGAAAGGCACATAAAAAAAAAGACTCCATATGAACACTCAGTTAAATATTGGCTTAGCTAATAGAGTCAGTCAGGGCACAAGCTTTGACATTGATAGTTTATTTAGTTTGCTATGGAAAATGACTCTGTGACAAACATTTAACTTTTGTATATTAAAATAGATATATTTTTATTTCCATATAGAGAAAGTAAGAGGGAGACAGAACAGAATGGGGGAGAAACAAAAACTTTTATGTTGCTGTTAATCTGTAAGCCTTACCAAAATAATACAGCAAGTGGTATTTCTACATCTGGTGATGTGGTTTATTATAGGAGTTTTTTTTCTCAGAATGCCCATGGCTAATTCTTTTCAAATGACAGAAGGATATAGGCAAGATTTATGATTAGAATAAACAAAGTGATTTCGAGACATGAAGAACATCTGTGAGAAGTGAATATGGAAAAATATCCTAATTCCATGATGAGAAAATTTGATTGAAATCTAGGTTATCTAGTCCCATCATTTGAGATCAAGTTGTATGGTAAACACCTCCCATGTTCACCTGGCCACCTCTTGGTGGCATTTGGTTCTGTTATACTCTGCTTTTCATATTTTTGCTCCGGGCTTTTCCTGCACCCCAGAGTTTGGACTTGTTCTCACAGTCAAGTTCTTGGTCTTCCATATCTTGCCCAAAGTGGTGGCATTAGTCAGTACCATTTAATCCAGCCTGGTTAATCTGTGTGTCCAGTTTCCTTCTGGCATCTTTGCTGACCTCCGTAACCTCTGTTTACTCAGGCTTCTCCTGTGGCTGCTTCTTTGTTTTATCATCATCCGTGTGTAACTTCCTGTACTTTTGTTTCTCTATTTTTTTTTCCTGGAGTTTACCTACAGGCCATGTCATCTGCATGCCCTCCTTTTCCCATTAGATCCTTCTGCTGATGTTGGCTGTCAATATGCTGACTGCAATAATCTATTGTGTCATCTTTTACTTCAAAGAGACTATGTCCCAAACAGCATTTGAGTCACAGATCTACACAGAGAGTTTATTAGAGACACCAGTCTTTACACTCTTCACACTTCCTCATCTTCCAAGCCATATTATTAATGACATCTCTGGATAAAAATAAATAAATAAATAACTAGTTGTTACTTTTCTACTAATGTTAAATGACAATTTTAATATAGTCTTTAGTCCTTTCCTAATTTTTTTTCATTGATTGTTTGAGAAAAGTATCAACAACTTCTTTGATTTTAACTTCCAAGATGGATTTCAAGGTATTAATTCTATATAACTTTACTTTTTGCCTCTTAAACTTTCATAATTATAGATATTTCCCTTCATATGCACTAATGTCAAGCTTTATAGTATCATAAAATGTTTAGTGCAAGTTACTTTTTCCACTAGCTTGTAGGGAATTTCTTCAGGCATATTTGTTATTTCACATCTTTCAAAAGTGTTCTTTCAGATGGATGTGTTTTTTTTTTTTTGAAAGGAGTGCTTTGAGAAGATATTACAGAGCAACACGGAGAAAAAGAAATAAAAAGGGTGAAGAGCTAGCAGCCTTTGCATAATATGTGATGAGCTAGGATTCTACTCCCTTCACAAAACAAAAAGTAGAGAGGAACAAAGGAAAATAAGCCTTACATCAAAAATCAGTCTTTGATACTCTGATTAGCTGTTGGAGCCTGATCCAGAAGTTAACCAACTGCTTAAATTGGCATTAAAAGATGAGTGGGAACCATAGAAGGAACTTGTGAGCTAGCTTGATTTGATTATGTTGGCCTGAGTCAGAGTGAGGGCAAGAAGCCAAGATAGGTGTAAGAGTCCAGATACTATCTTCATATTGCAGTGATCCAAGGTAGAAATGCCCATAGTATGAATCTCTTGATGGACAGTTCTACACAAACAGAAATGTATGACATTTTTTAGCATAACGAAGTAGAAAAGAAGCATTTAGGGCTTTGTGTCATATGCAAAACGCTAGGGTTTCCCACTATTTTGATTAAGAGGTCTCTGAGTCAGCTAAACCTTCTTCAGAGTATTTCTCCTGTCTGACTTTAGCTGGCACCAGCTTCATCCAAGACCTGATTTATAGGCAGAATAATGACATTGAACTTATAATTAAATTAGTTGAAAATATATAGGAGGGGCACTAAATCCCTGATAATCTTTTGCATACTGTGAGATGTATCTCTGTATCTGGCAGATCCCTCTCAGAACCTCGGAAGAAAAATTAGCCCTGCTGTTTTCCAAGATCATTGGAGAAAAGTATTGGTTAGACGTTGCTGTGAGGCTACCTACTTCAACTGCATCTTGAGGATCTATCCAATTCAGCCCATACATTGCCATGATTTGTGCCTCTGGACAATACTGATCTCACAGCACAAGATGTGGCACTTGAGAATCCCCTGCTAAGGTATCTGAATACAGAAGCGTCTAGTCTGTCAAGTTTCAGAAACAAGAACAATTCTTCTGTGTTAAGGCAGATGTTTTGTCTTAAATGTTTAACTTGAAGTATGCCTTTTTATTGTCAAAGTCTAATAATTTCCTCCCTCTTCCAAAAATACAAGAGATATCTCATATGAAAAATGAAGAGCCAAAAAATCCTTGGACCTGTAGTCCATTGTGGATTTTGTTACTGCCACTGATGTTACCTGGAAGGCGGTCAGATACCAGGAATAAGCAACAATATAAATAACTAGTTAGCCATGGATGTCTGAAAGGGTGGGAAATATTATTGCCATCCAGTGTAAGATTTCTCTTCCTTTCTCCCACTCTCCAGAAAAGTGACATTGTAGTAATGAGAACCTTTTCATTCATTTTTCCAGTCACAGCTAACACAACTGGGAGATAAAATCCTAAGTGGCAAGAGTGGAAGGGAAGGGAGAGAAAAATGTTTCAAATTACTTAGCTAAGAAATGAATCCTTGTACATTCCTGAGATGGTCCAAATCCAAAACCTCAGATCTGAACTCCCTCAGACCTTGGAAAAAATAAGAATCTGTATGTGAACTTTGCGGTTTGGCCCCTCTCTAATACTCAGCCTACTTCATGAGTCACAGATGCAAGAAAGTGCAGGGGAATCATTACATTGCCTACAATATCTTAAAAGAAAATAAATGAATCAGTTAAACCAAAAAGAAAAACAAGTGTGACAGGCTTATTCTCTTCGGGGTTTCCTGTGTGACAAACCTTGCTTTGAAATACAGAGCTTGAGAAGAAATTCAGTTTGTCAGAGCAAGCAAAACCCTGTTATTGTTCTCGACAAGTCAAAGATGGAAATGCATAACACTGGCTTTTAAAATATATAGGAAATATATTTCTTGGGGAGGGAGAGTATTTTTCAGTGAGAAACTAGAGCAGAGACAAAAAAGCATGGAACGATATAGGTTACATTATCTTTAAACAGCATATTGTTTTTGTGGCCTCCTTTTCCTAATTCAAGAGATCTGATGCCCATATTTCATATTATTAAATAGTAATGAGAGAGCAGGCTTATGGAGATGATCTAATTTGAGCAATGCAGGTCCTCATTATGAATTTTTGTGAGGTTATCTAACGTACGGGAGTTCTCAGCATCCGCGTCCCAGACCTGAAGCCTTTGCCCGTGTTATGTCCTTCCCTCATTTGTGACAAGTGCCATGGCACTTAGCATTCCCATGGGATAGCAGGCAGGCTCTCATCTGCATGAGAGGTTGAAGTGAGAAGTGTGAAAGCAACCCCCTGATGGGTGTGTTGTAAATGTGCAGCTAATTGTCAGCAGAGTGGGTCAGAAATTTTCCAGTGGAGCATTTCCCCCATCCTGAAACGCCAATTAATCAAAATCAGTCTATTCTGTGGGAATGTGTCTGTTTTAACAAATCTTCTGACAAAACACAGGCATGTTTCCAGACTTGCCTGCCAGGCAGGTTTCAGTCAAAAGCCTGCCCGGTTTCATGCCAGCTTGCCAACCCAGCTCCTTAGCAGTCTGCCCGGCAGTCTGCTGGGGAGATGAAATGCGAGGCCTTCAGACTTTGCAGTGCTGGGACACCCGATGGAACAACACATTTCAGTGCTGGGAGACCCTGGAATACCAGGCTCTTCATCACAGAACTCAACTGGTTGTCAGTCTCTGTTGTGGTCAAGATTAGGGCTGCTACAAAAGAAGGGCAAGAACGATGTTTGCTGGGAACTTCTGTAAGGAGACCGGTAAGTTAAGGGGATCATTGAAGGTATCATGTTCAGTTTGCTGTGTGTGTGTCGCAAAGTGGCTCTATAGCAGGTACACACCACACCAAGTTCTTCTCCAAAGCAATGGACCTGCTGTGCACCTGCTACACTACACAGGTCTGGGATTGCCCCAGGAAATAGCATGAGTCCTAGCAATAATTCAAACAACCTGTTCTAGCAGTTCTTTTTCTTCTAGCAGTTTCTTTCTTCAGAAGTATGCAAGGGAATAGGATATAAGTTCGTAACAGGGTGAGACTTTACAGAACCCGTATTTGCAACTTCTGGACTTGCTACAGGCTCCTTTCTTGTGTATGTAATAGAAATGGACTTTCAATAGAATCATAGAATCATTATGTTTGGAAAAGACTTTCAAGATCTTTGAGTCCAATCATAAGCCACTCAGCACCATGCCTGCTAAACCCTGAATGCCTTATCTGCACGTTTCTTGAACACTGTCAGAGACAAGGAATCCATCAGTCCCCTGGGTAGCCTGTTTCAGGGTTTTACCACTCTTTCTGTGCAAAAATTCTTCCTAATGTCTAACCTGAACCTCCCCTGGTGCAACTTGAGGCCACTTCCTCTTGTCCGGTTGGTAGTTATTCTAGAGAAGAGATTGACCCCCTTCTCACTACAACCTCCTTTCAGGTAGCTGTAGAGAGCTATAAGGTCTCCCCTGAGCCTCCTTTTCTCCACACTAAATAATCCCAGCTCCCTCAGCCACTCCGTGTAAGATATGTGCTCCAGCCCCTTCACCAGCTTCACTGCCCTTCTCTGGACACACTCCAGCACCTCCATGTCCTCCTTGTAGTGAGGGGCCCAAACCTGAGCACAGTATTCGAGGGGCGGCCTCACCAGCGCCGAGCACAGGGGGACGATCACAGCCCTGGTGCTGCTGGCTGCTCTGTTCCTGATACCAGCCAGGAGGCCCTTGGCCTTCTTGGCCCCCTGGGCACACTGCTGGCTCGTGCTCAGCCGGCTGTTGACCAACACCCCCAGATCCTTTTCTGCCGCGCAGCTCTCCAGCCGCTCTGCCCCAGGCCTGTGTGCTGCATGGGGTTGTTGTGACCCAAGTGCAGGGCCCGGCACTTGGCCTTGTTGCACCTCATGCAGTTGGCCGCAGCCCGTCAATCCAGCCAGTCCAGATCCCTCTGCAGAGCCTTCCTACCTTCAAGCAGAGCAATTCTTCCTCCCAGCTTGGTGTTATCTGCAAATTTGCAAAGGGTGCACTCAAACTCCTCATCCACACCATCAGTAACAAAATTTTAGATGTCCAGCCTCAACACTGACCGCCTGGGGAACACCACTTGTGACTGGTCACCAGCTGGATTTAACTCCATTCACCACCACTCTCTGGGCGGGCCACTGGACAGTTTTTGGCTCACACATGCTGTGTGATTGCCCTTGAGATGATCTGATCCATAATTTTCCCTGATACTGGGGTCAGGCTGACAGGCCTGTAATTCCCCCACATCTGAGACCCTCCTGGCTGACCAGTATCACTGATAAGATGATGGAGAATGGCTTAGTTGGGTTAGTTTGCAAAAAAAAAAAAAAAAAAGCAATCTACAGTAAGCTTGGGCATTTGCCCACCAGATAGCAGTATTGTGGCATAACCTGTGCCTTTATTAGACTTTTCAAAAGGCTAAAGGAATGAAAGCAACAACAGAAATTGTATGGCTTCTGGAGATAAACAGTGCAGAATATACTCGGTTTTGATTTCCATCTACAGACTTTGGACCTTCAGACAGCATGCCAAACTAGAAGAATAAGTAGCAGTGGTTCTGCTCTGGCGTGTTATTTCCAAAAAAAATACCTGTTGTTAGGTTGGGCACTTATGTCATCCATGGCTGTAACAGCACATCAGGGGATAGGATAGACCTATTTCCAGAACATGAGCTACAGTGGGCAGCTGAAAAGCCCCCTGTGGACAAGCTCCTCAGGAAGTGGGCTTCTGTCAGTACTGAAGCTATTCCCTTCCCCTTTGCCTGCCTCATGTCTGCCCCCAGGTTGTCTCCAGGAAGAGATCACCTAGGAATCCACCACCAGCTCACAAATTGTTCCAGCAGGTCACATGTGGCCTGGGACAGGAATGGAGCCTGAGTACCTATGACTTTGAACATGGTCTTGCTAAAACACTGTGATTCTTCCAAGTTCTGTTATTGTTGTTGTTGTTTTTTATTATTTTTATTTTTCCTATTATTCATGAGAACAGATGATTTTATTTGAACAGGAACAAGTAAATAAAAACTTATAATCAGGGCATTTGGGTTATTTTCTTGCAATCCTGCTGTTTGCCACTGTAACTAACACCAGTTTGACACCATGAGAATGGTTGACAGAAATCTAAGAAAGCTTTTCCAGTAGAGAATATTATCTGACCGTGGGAGGAATTGTCTGTGCCAGTTCTAACAGCTGATGACTTCCTTATACAGCTAATTAGCCTGAACACAGTTTAGGTCAGGAGCACTAATGGAACTACAGCTGCACCCATTACTACTTAACTGACTTCAGTATGAATACACTCACCTCAGCTAGCTCATATAGCTCAACATGGTGTGTGCTCTGCCTTCTAGACATATCTTCTGTATTAATGAAAAAAGCTTCATATGTGAATGAGAAAGATACCATAGAAATAACTTCTTTCTTCACACACATGCTTTAAACTGAACACTGGTAAAATCAAATTAAAAATGTGGCCTTGTCCTTACAACTTGCAAATGCTATGGAGCCAAATTCCAGTCTTATTTACCCAAATTGCAAGGAGAATATTTCGGATTCAACTGAGTAAAGGGAAACAATCTCTTATTCTTTCCAAGTTTATGCACTGTTAAGTATTCTGAGGCAGTGTTGTTTCACCCATCTCTTATTCAGATATTTTATTCTGGGCATTTGAGAGGCTATTGAATTTCGTGTTTTTTTTTTTTTTCATACCAAAAAGCTTGGTCCCCTTGGCCTAATTCGAAGCCATGGTGCTCTCACTGCTCTCTAAGAAGATCTCTATCGGAGTTCTGCACCTCGAAACAAAATCCCACTCAGGCACAGGAGGCACTGGTCAAACATCAGCTCTGCTCAACTCTGTCTTCCCTATCTGTCTGATTTCTCCTTCTTGGTTAAACATGGGGAAATGCAGCTCAGGAGCTAACTTAAAAAATCTCAGGAACATTCTCCTATAGGATATGTCACCACTCATAGAGATAAGGGACAGATTCAGTCACGTTAGAAGGGAGGTTGAGTGGTTTGCAAAGGTGTGTGCTATGTGGTGCAAGAAGCAATAATGAGGTGACAGAGCGAAAGCCTCAATCCCTTTATTTTTTTTACGGCACTCTGTCTTGTCCATCTGCCCCCGACACACACACACAAATCAGCTTACAGAGTTAATTCAAATAATCTCTCAGGCTGACAACATAAAAGTATTTCCCTGAAATATTGGCTGACTAGCAATAGCAGGTAAAACTAGCTTGTTACTAACACTGGTGACTTTTTAAATCATCATTTGACACACTGCATTGTTTCAAGTTTTTGCTCTGTGTTTCAGACAGCTTAATGCAAAAACAGAATTACAAGCTTAGTGTTTCTTCTGCATTGCTCTGACTTGCGTTAGCAGAAACTCTGGAGTCATAAATGAATTCTGAAAAGAAGATAATTGTACTTTTCATGTGTTGCAACCACATGGATATACGGAACGTTAAATCCAAGCTTCCTTTCTTCTAGCTCCACTTGAATTTCACAATAAATGTTATCCATTTTATCTATTCAAAAAAGATTTTACCAGTTTTAATATAGAGATTTGTACTGAATATTGAGCAGGAACTGCTGTTTATGCATGAAGAATATAAGTCTGATAGTAGAAACAGATTAACATACTGGACTGATCTGCCCTCTAAAAGAAAGGAATAGGCATTAGCAAATAGATACCAGTAAAATATGTTTGTTTACAGAACACTGAGACTGACTGGCTTCATCGTACTACATATTCTCCAATCCCACTCTCCTGCTCCATTCAGATCTTTTTTGCATGTACCATCTGTTTCTCGCATGAAACGCAGTGAAGAAAACAATGTATACATTCTCGTGCAAAGTCTCTTTCATACTTCTTTTTAGAGAACTATTTTGATCTAGCTATTAAGTACCTTTTTGCATGTGATACTGTCTGTGAGAATCAGGGTTGTTCAGGACAGAATTAACACAACATGTTTGCACAAATCCGCGATAGCTATCTATTCAACCCAGACAAGACAGGACATTCTTCAGGGCTGGGTCCAGTCCTCTGAGTGCATAAGCTGTGTTAGAAGTAAGCAGTGAACCCAGATCCCTTTCTTCCACTGGGAATGTCCTGACTCCTAGTTTATATAGACAGGCTCACTTTTGCTCTCTTTCTGATCTGGCAATTTCTTAAATCTTTTTTTTCTGCATTTTAGGCCACTTTCTACCCATCATCTTGAGACATGCTGATTTTAGAAGAGTGAGGCCAAGGAGTTAGGAAGTCTGCAGTGCAAGGGGAGTTTGTACTGCTAGGTGGTTAGTAGAAATGCTTCAAAATCTTTATAAGTATCAAAAAAAAAAAAAAGCTGTCGGGCATGCGGGCATGTCGAGGTCAGGTGGGAAGTTGTAATGTTATTTCTGATTCTGTGAGATTTCCAAGTAATTGAGCAGTGATTTTTCAGAGGACATTTTTGAGTTTGGCCAACTACATAACTTCTAATGACACAGTCCATGTGAAAACTGCTTCTGAGCACCCAGGAGCATGCATTTCAGTCTTTCCATGATGAGGGTGTTTTCCAGACTGCCTACAGTCCTTGAGAGAGAAGCTCTAAGACTAAGAATTCGACTCAGTTCTTTCACAAGGCTATAATTAGCCTGCCCAGTGCACCACTTTAGCACCACTTTAACATACAATAACCGTAAAACAGTAGCACAGAGAATTCCTACACAGAATAAAGCCTTCTTCTTGTCTTTCTTCTAATCTTTGCTATGTGACAATCTTTTTATAGCTCGTAATGTCTTTAAGTTTACTACTCAATTTTCACTTCAATAGAACACATTTACAAACTCTTTTGCAAAGCATAGCGGTTTCAACAAATGACTCACTGATAATTACTGTCATAGAAGAGCCAACTGCTCAGTATTTTAATATGTATTTTGCTTCACTGTTATAGTGGCTGTACAAATCCAGCATGTGATGTTTGCTCTCAGAGTCATTCTTTAAAACACACTGTCATAGACGTTTGTCTTTGTCTATCTGTGGTGGTCAAGCATAATACACTTCCAAACTTTTTGGTGAAAACCAAGAGAGATATAGTAATTACAGATTTAGTAATGAGAATTACTCACAAATGTAATACCATCAAAGCCAATAGGATGACTAATGTGAGCAAAGATTAAATGGCAAGATCAAGCCTCCGAATTATATAAGAAATGACTACAAAAAGAAAGCCCTCTGGCTTTCTTTACACATATCTCACCATGGCATATGGCAAACGAGGCAGGAAAGTATATAACTGGAAAAGTAGTTGTAGGCCTCTAAATAACTGTAGCTAAGATTTTCCTTTCCCTTTTCCCGGCTTCGCAGGAGGTGAAGAGGGGAAGTTTTTGGCCTGTGTCATAATTTTTGCATAATCTCATTTAGATGACTAATTGAATCAGGAGTATGTTAACTCTGTCATTTGAGTAACTCCTGTGCAAGACAATTCATGTTGTTTTGGAGATGATTGCTCATATCCATAGGGACAGAAAACAGTATCTTAAAGGGCAAAACGTGAAAGTGTTTTTTGCTTCTTCAAAGTCAGAAACTGACTCTTGTCCCAACTGACTGTTGGTACAGGAACCAATGTCAGTAATTGCTTCAGTTACTGTAGACCACAGGAGCCCCTAGTCACTAGGGACTTTCAGGCCCCCTGTAGCAGAAATGGTCTTTCTTTTCTCCAGAAATCATCATTTCTCTTCGCAAATCCTGCATATCTTTGGCCTCTCTCATTTAATGAGAATGATTCAAATGTCAGCAGTGAGGCGAGTCTGAGTAACTGAAAATTTAAAATCTCCCCAGTCCTTGGCAACTCTGAACAGAAACAGTGAAGCTGCAAGTGCTGCCTCGTGAGCTCTTTTTGCCACAGGCTGAAAACGGCTGCTCCTCATGGCCCTGTGAGGTCAGTTTTCTCCCTTCCGTGCTGCTGAACGTGAGAAACTGCTGATCTACCTTCACCTGTGTGCAAAATCCTTTCTTCCAGCCATGTTCAAGTGTAAGGTGTGCCTCTCCTTCTCAGTCACTGCACGGTGCCTATTGCTTTTCCTTCTCTGATGTTTTTCTGTGGTGAACTCCAGATTTCCTACTCACCTCTCCTGCTAAGTCGCTTTTAGAGGGATGCTAGGAGTGATTATTTTTTTCCTTCCAGGGATAGTAATAGCAATTCTACATACTTAGTGTATACTTCATAAAATGTTACATTTTCACATTCTTGAGGTCCTTCCAGAGATTTTTCCATGTAATCTTAAAATGAATGGTGATACATGTTTTTACTTTCCACGGTATTGGCAACACTACCCCAGTTTTTCAAACAACTGCAGTATTATTTGCATTAGCTGCACATGAACTGATTAATTAAAAGAATCTTTTGAAAATGTTTCTCATCTCTTTTGTGTTTAAAATATTCAGGCGAAATCAGATACTTCCTTCAGTCCTGATGATTTTGCTGTTCTCTAGATTCTCTTTGAATTTAATTGAGGTAATGTGCTAGCTGTTCTGCTGGCAGAACTGTTATCTCTCTCTGCCCTAAGAAACAGGACATTTCTGTTTGCTTTAGGCTCGTCTAATATCTGAACATCGTAACCTTTTTACCTTATATTTTACTTTGGAGCTCTGCTTGAGAATATGAAAGCCATTCATAGTTATCAAATTTGCTTTTCCACTTTTGTGTAATGTGAAGGTTATGAATGACCCATTAACCTTAAGTTGGCTGTTGCAATGTAAATAGTATCATGCAAATTTTCTTTCTTTATTCTTTGCCCTTATGGTGCAATTTTTGGTGTTTCCTCATATTTAACAGCTCCTGTAAATGTTGCCTCATTTATGTCTACCTAACTCACAATGTGAACATCTATTTCTCTTGAGTTTGCTTTAAGCAAGAATACATTACAGCACAAATATTTTTCCAGTGCAGTCTCCGCAAATGTTCCCAGATGCATGAAAATATTTTGATTAATTCTTTGAACTGTAGTCAAATGACTTGCTTCTTTTTTTTAAAGTGTATTTTATTCCTGCCTTAGATCTTTATAAAACCATAATACCACTTATTTTACAAAACTTTCACTGCTGCTTATCTTGAGCAGGAGGCCCTGAAGGACTTGATTAGCATTAAGCATTTTTGAGTACCGATCACATTAAATATATAAAAAGATCAATGAATATATTTTTCTGTGACTACATTGTTAAGCACTAAACCTCCTATGGATATAAAGAATGTAGTTCAAGGACAGCATATACTGCCATATCCCCAGCTAATTCCAAGGAGTATTTTATAAATATATATACATGTGTGTGTGTGCATATATGGATTTTTAAATTTATTAAAATATGTCAATGTGTTTAATATATCGTTATCTTAAAAAGTGTTTTACTCTCATTTCTCCTTGTTTTTATTTGTCATTTGGAGTACTACTTAGTACTGCTTGTGGGCTATACCAAAGGCGAGGAATTAAAGCATAATTTCTTTAAAGACACTGATGCTTTTATTGTTGATTTCAACCAATTCTGAATTTCAAGCTGGGTCTGATTCAGAGCTTAAGGCCCAAGTCTGTGGATGCAAACAAATGTGAAGGAATCAAACGATGTAAGAGAGGACAGACACTACTTTCTGTTATATTTTTGTTAACTATTTCTCCTCTCAAATGCCCCTTTTCCAGACGGTCCAAGTAGTACTGTGCTTCAGTATAGCTTCAGCAGTACTCACTAAGCCAAAATCAGAGAAAGCAGTAAGAGGGTTTAGTTATCTGCTAATAAATAGAGATCAGTGTAAAGGAGTTGAAGTTGATAGTGTTGTCCAAAAGCAAGTACAAATCCTACTGTCCTAGACTCAGCTGAGAATTTATTTAAAGAGCACCATGACCTACTTCCTCCCTGCAGTAGGAAAATCCACAGAGGTGGATAATCGCAGAAAGATTCTCTTTTTAGACTTTTCCCTAAGTCTTTAGGCTCCCTTGATGCAGAATGCTTACTATAACTCTCTGCCGTGCTATTTTTGTTCAGTACCTTAGGAGAGTAGGAAAATGATTAATGTGTTCCTTCAGACACATCAGCATTTAAATGTGTCTCACCATACCCTTAGATTAACCAGAAGCCCACCATAGGATTGGGAAAGTTTGAGTGGATATTGCTTCTGTAGCTGGTTTTGACTCTCCTTATTTCCACAGAGTAGAGGTAACAAGAAATACAGAAGCTTGTCTTAGTTGTGAATCTGGGAGAAAGATCAGCGCTGGATTTATAGCTGATTATAATTAGTGACAAAAATATAAGCAAATAGGCGACTAAACTCCATCTGGAATATTATTTCCAGGACTGTCCACCCACGTAGGAAGGATATTATTGCCTTGAAGACTTCTTTCTATATTTCAAGAATCTAAGTTATGAAGGCAAGTCTGAGGTGTTGCATTTATTCTTTCTAGAAACGGGATTTTAACTTGCTAAAGGACATGCCCAGGATTTATCAAAATATTTTCCATAGTAAAAACAGAATGTCCTTTTAAATTAAACTAAAATTTTGTGAAGTTTTAGGGGTTGCTGTAGTTTTTGACAGTCCTGGGGACTCTCAC
The DNA here is from genome assembly GCF_059628265.1 of Tinamus guttatus. Classification (NCBI taxonomy): domain Eukaryota; kingdom Metazoa; phylum Chordata; class Aves; order Tinamiformes; family Tinamidae; genus Tinamus; species Tinamus guttatus. Next base: position 13,936 of record NW_028289261.1, read on the forward strand.
AGCACTGCATCTCACAGAACAGCCATGCAAGATGCATAGTATGGGAAATACGGTGAGCAGAACAAATTTCCTCACACAGCAGTGTCCTGCGTGCCTATGACTCGACTTCTATATTTAAGAGCAAGCCCCACTGCTGGACTTCACTTCTGAAATTGTCCTTATATGTGTCCACGGGCAAGGAGAAGTTGGCAAGAAAAGGGAGCACGTGGAGCCGATGCAAAGGTGAGGGTTGATCTGACGGGGGCTGCTGACAAATTCCCTTTCTAGTGAAGGTGGGTTTTGTAGTCCCTTACCATTGCGAGGCTCTGTACTCCAGGTATTAGAAGACTGGGGGTGGAGAGGGGAAAATCAATGTGAGTAAAGGTTATTAGGCTTGCACCATAAATAACCCGGGCAGATAAATACAAATGAATTCAAGCACTTACTTAGATTTATTGTGTTGGGAAGGTATGGGCAAGTGTGATAAAAGATCAGGGACTGAGATAAACAGAGAAGTATTCAGTGAATTCTTCTGGTTTCCGAATTTGCCTTCTGTTAGGAATGCTTTGCTCCAGAGAGCTATCTCTGTTGACATATAAATACAGGATGACAGAGTAATATAACAGGGCTGCGTTAGTGAGGAGTGTGCTATTTTAGTAAGAATGTTTAACAGAATGAAATCAGGAAATATTTCTGGTCAGGCACTGGAATTTAATAAAGAGAATTTTTCTGTTGTCTTCACAAATGCTACTTGCGGAAGAGAAGGAAAAAAAAAAAGAGGGAGTGATAAACCTTCTGTGAGAGAAAAATGAGGAAGACACAGATCACACACTTAATCAAATGTGTGTACACTCAAACACACTCCGAGTGGAGAATTGGATTTCTTGCTGGCTGTGTGTCATCTTCTAAAATGGAGGTTAAGCAAGGGTCAAGCCAACACCACGCTCTCTTACTTAATCTGCCTTGCGCCGGCTGCTCCGTGAGGAGCAGCGCTCGGGGGGAGGCCGGGAGGTGCTGGGTGCAGGGAGGAAGCGCCCTGCGGGGCCGGGCGGCCTCGACCGCGACTCGGGGCGCAGCCTGGGCCCCGCTTGTTTGGGCACGGCTAGCAGGGCCGGGGTGATGAAGCCGGGGGAAGAAACGCCGGCGCAGCCTGTCATCCTTGGAGATCAGTGGGAGAAAACACTGGCTGTGCTCTCTGGTGCACACAGAGTGTGCATTGTAGCTCGCAGCACAAAATGCCAAGTGGCGTAACAGCAGGGAACACACCCAGCTCCGAGCCAGTGTATCTATCTTCGGCAAGCTCCTTTTCCCCTTTATTTCTTTTATTTTTATTCTTTTATTTTCTATTTTTCCCCTTCGAGTCAAGGATTAAGTGTAATTCACGGGAGGATTACCCGCCCGCCGTGGCTAGATGGCAGATACGTGCCTTAGAAACACAGTTTCTAGATCTTGTGCAATTACCCCGAGACGATAATGCTTCTGCCAGATCTGAGTTATTATTATTGTTATTATTATTATTATTATTATTTTTACACCGCGGTATGATACGATCTCGTTACGCTCCGCGCCGCGGAACGGCGGTTGGGCGGCGTGGGCGCGGGGCTGCGCGGGGAGAGCGCCCCCCTCCCCAGCGCCCGCGCGCGCGCGCGCCGCCCCCCCGTGGCGGTTACGTAACGGCAGCGCCCCCCGCGCGCGCGCGCCCGGCGGTTATGCAATCGCAGCACACAGACCTACTGTACCACACACAGCCCGGCGGGGCGGGGAGGGCCCGCCTCCCGGCCGCTCCCATTGGCCACGCCGCCGCAGCGCCCGGTCCCGATTGGGGCAGCGTGGCCGCCACTCAGGCCGCGGCGCGGCTGGCATGCGGGCTGCGCGCCCCGCGCCGCGCACAGCCCTGACCTACTAACACACATCCCTCCGCGCCGCCGCCGCTGCCGGCGTGCGCGCCCGCTTCCCTGCCGCCCGCCCTCCTTCCCTCGCGCACTCATTCACTCACGCATTCACTCACTCCCTCACTCACTCGCTGCCCGCGGTGCCTCGCGCCGCTGCCGCTCCCGGACAAGCGGGCGCCGCTGCCCGCTCGGCCCGGCTCGACCCGGCCCGGCCCGGGGGATGCTCCGCGCCGCGCTGGAGGTAGGAGGCGCGGGACGAATGTGGCCGTGCGGCGCTGCGTGCCGTGTCTGTGTGTCCGTGTTTGTCCGTGTGTGTATATGATATCTATGTGTGTGCGTGTGTGTGTATATATATACATATATACATATATATATATAATATGTATATATGCGTGTGTATATGTGTATGTGTGTATGCATATATGTGTGTGTATATGTGCGTGCGTGTGTAAACTTCTGCCGGCGTGCCCGCGCGGGGCTGCCCGCTCGCGCTGCGGCGCCCTCCGCGCATCACGTCTGTGGGCGCGGGGCGGCGGTTGCGTAACGCGCCCGCCGGCGGCGGGGGCCGCGGGGAGCCGCGGCGGGGAGGGAGGCGCCGCCCGGGCAGGGGCAGGGGCCGCGGCGGCGGCGGGCGCGCTGCGGCGCTGCCCCTTGCCCGCGGCGCGGTTCCTGCGCGCTGCTCGCTCCGCTCGTGGCCGCGGGAGGGTCGCGGGGCTCGCTCGCGCGCATTACATAATCGGCGCCCGTGCGAGCGCCAGTGCGAGGCGGGCGGGCGGCTCCGGCCGGGCTGAGCGGCGCGGCGCGCATTACCGCGCTGCTGAGAGCGTAGCCACGGGCAGCGTTAGAATACATCAGCCAGAGGAGGAAAGAAAGGGGGAAAAAAAGAAAAAAAAGTGGGGGGGAGGGGACAGTTTTGTGGCCATCGATTGCTGGGAGAAGAGTGTGTTTCCACGCTGCGCGCAGGGATGTTGTTTGCGGGCAGGCGGCATTGGTGGTGGCAACCCCCCCGCCAGCCCCCGTGTTTTCGCTCGGTTGTGTTTGCCTAAGCCGTTTTCGTCACTTTTTTTTTTTTTTTTTTCAGACACTGCAGGACCGATCGCATAATAGTTCCTGGAAATGTTGCATTATGTAACCGCAGAATTTGCTGGCAGTCAGGCTAGGGAGAGGGAGCTAATTATGCGATTTTATAATCTCGTTACAAAGAAACTAGGACAATCTCGCCCTTTAAAAGAAACGTAACTGTAACAGATTTTGGTTAAAGTATGTTTAATGAGGAAAGTAGACAACTGGGTAAGTGGGGAGGTAACTTGTGCTCGCTGAGTATGCGCCGTGTACCTTCAAATGAAAATTGTGCTAATCTATATTTAGCCCTATCGCATTTTAGCAATTGTGGCTTCGTGTGCTATTTCTGGTCTTTTTCTCCAGAGCGGAGCGTAGAGACGTTCACGGCCATTTGCTCGGATTTTTTTTTAACTCCCCGCCTTCGGAGACGTTTTGATAAGACTGTATTTTTAGGACGGCATTTCGCCCGAGACACCAAACAATTTCCTCAGTGCCGGCTTTCACTTGTCATTTCTTTAAAAAGGGAACGTCTGAAGGGAGAGGCGCGCGCTCGGGAGCGCGTCGGCAGCGCCGCGCGAGCAGGGCAGCCGGGCGGCGGGAGGAGCGGGAGCCCAAGTAGGTCAGTGTGACATTCCCGCGGCGCTAATCCCCGCGCGGGGCTACGGCGGCGGCGCGGGCGCCATCCGGGGGGCGCTGCGCAGCGCCGGGCGGCGCCCCGCGCCTCTCCGTGTGTGCGCGGAGGGGGGCGGCGGCCGTTGGCGGCCGTTGGGGCGCGGCCCCCCGCTCGCGCAGGCACCCGGCGGCGGGCGAGGGCCGGGGGCGCTGCCCGCAGCCCTTTGTTGCGCGGGGCGCGGGCCGGGCGCCATGCGCCGCCGGGCACGTAGCGCGGCGGCCGCCTTTGTGGCGAGCGCGGCCGCCGCCCCGCGCGCGGGCGAGGGGGGAGCCGCCCGCCGCCCCTGCCCCGCGGCGGCGGGCGCGTCTGCGGCGCGGCGCAGGCAGACAAAGAGGCCCGCGCGGCCGGCCCCGCGCGCGGCCTCCGCGCAGGTGAGCGGCGGGCGGCGGCCTCGGCGCGCGAGAGCGGGAGCGGGGGTCGCCCAGTGCCCCCGCCTGCCCCCGAGGCCGCCCTTAAAGCTGCTCGTGGTAACTCTCCTTCAAAGATGAAGTAATTTCTTTTGTGTCCAAAACGATCTATCGGGTAGGCGAAACCAAAATAATCACTGCCCTAGCGACTGAAGCTTCCGAGGTTAAAATAGAGCACTTCAGCCACTGCGTTATGTCACATATAACTGCTATGGGCAGGAACTGTAAAACATTTAAAAATATGGAATTCTTGATAATGTGTGCAAACTTTTACGCAGCCTAATTGTTGAGGTTGAGCACAGCTTTCTGATAGTGAAGTTACTGCTGTGTTAAAACCTAACAACCTGGTCTGTGTGTTTTTTTTTTTTTTTTCCCTCATCCTTGTAACTTTTATGATTGCACCCCATTTCATTGTGTTCACTCCTTTGTACATAACCTACTTTGAGTCATCTTTGCCTTCGTCAGTAATTAATTCAATCCAGAGCCTAGTCTAAAATACCGCTGTGGACATCAGCTTTGCAGTCCTTAGTCAGTCATAATGTTGACTTTGATAGGAAATTTGAATGAATAAAGCTTCAGGTTTGGGTCCAAAGACTTGATTTAAACCAGCAAAATCAGGATTACTCAGTAAAGACTCTTAATATCAGTGGCACTAGCAGATATCATTATGAAAGTTCTCACATTACAGATGTCTTTATTTGACTGTTGAAGTGTTAACACTTCAGAATTATCTGCCTTCACTTTCCATTTTTATTTATTTTCTATTTTTAAATCATCTTATTCTCCAAAGGACTATTAGGTAGCTTTTAAAATATCCAGCTTCCTGGATTTGACTTCAAAGCCTGAAAATTCTGCTGATTTTCTTTTTTTTTTTTTTTAAGGAACTGATTTGAAAGGTGTCAGAAAACTAACAGTCTTCCCATGAGTAATATGAACTTACTTGACCTTCTCACAGCTTATCTTATCCTAAGAAGGAACAGTATTTGCCCTGCTCTGGCTGAAATTTGTAGAACACACAGACATTCTTTCTATTGTAATAAAAGTAATGCAGTCTACAAAAGATATCAGTATTGAGTTGATTTATTTTCAATCCTTTATCTTAAAATAAAACTCATAAAAAACCCCTCTTTAGCTCATCTAAAATTGACTTACTTTAGCAAATAGTTATGCAAACTACATTTATGCAATAGTTTCTTTTTCCAGACAGCAATCTTGCTGCTGTTATAACATCACTATGATGCAATAATGTGAACAATAAAATCCTCTGTTTGAGGCTTATTACACACTGTTAAGCAATGTATCTGACTCATCAGCTTAATTGACTCTTCTAGGTGACCTTGCCATGATCATTACAGCCAGTTATGAGATATAAATGTGCTTAGGATATGTAATAGAAAAAAAATGCAAATAGATGGCCAATTCCTGCAGTTTCTTCTCAGGGAAAATGACAGTTGATTTTAGTGTTAATGTTTGGGGAAAAAAAAAACTCTTTTTTTAACAAGATATTCTAACAAGATATTAGTAAAGCCTATGGATACCTATGGTGAACATCAGATTGTGTAAGCAAGGACGTACTTGGGTTTCATTCAAAATGTGGCAGAATCAATGTTCCTGAAAACTTCCTGTTTTTAAAGTTGTACCTGGAATGGATTAGTGGTAAGACATTATTAAATAATTTTTTTTCCTGATGTTGTTTGTTTTGTGATTTATGTACTGAATTGATCCAGGTTCAAATTAGAATTCTCTGAGACTGAATTTGGTCATAGTTATTTTAGAAATATTTTTTTTTCTATTGGAAAGTTTCCATATCTTTGCTTGTTTTTCACTTCTGTCCCCAAATTTCTTGAGTAACTAATCAGTTTTTGCCACTGAGATGGCTTCACAGCTACAGGCGCCATGCCAACCAGACATCCTTTCACGAATGGAACGCAACACTTGGGCTCTCAATAAAGATAATGGGGCCTCGTGCACAATTTCCCTTCCACCTGGGCTGTTTTGCAGCAGTGGACTGCCAAAGATTTGCTACTTCTCATTTTCATGTACAGTGCGTGGTGGAGATCAAGACTCTAAAGGCAGTGTTTAATTTTACACATTTGCCCTTCCATTCTTATGTAAGATATATGTTTAGAGCATCAGCTGGGATTAATTGACATAATTGTACTGCCCTTTAATAGAGCTATATAAATTTAGATTAGCTGAAGGTCTGGTCAGTGCTTGGCGTTTATAAGACTGCAGCTCAGTATTAAAAGGCTATTTGTTGTCAGAACAATTAACCTTTTTTAGTATTTTTATTTTATGGCCCTTAATTAGGGGAAAGCAGTAAAACAAATGCTCTTAGTATTAGAAGTTTGGAAGGCTTTATTTATAGAACATTGTTAATAGTAAAGTTGTGGTTTTGTGAAATCTAGTTTTTCCTACTGTCAGGTAGCTATTGAAGCGTGTGTTGTCAGAGTACTGTAACTGAAGAAACCACTATTTCTGTTGTGAATTTATTATAAGAATCATCAAGTGATGTGACAGATATAAATCATGCTATTTTATTTAAATATAACTAAATACTAATGTTTCCTTTTCTTCTCTCGTTTTTTCCCCTGAGTGTTTTGAGCAGCAATGTTTTTGTTTTTTTTCCCCTCTTCTTTTCCCCCACCTGGGCCCCCCTTCCCTTCCAAGCAAATAAAAACAACAACAGGACATTTTATTTGGAGAAAAGCGATCAGATCTGATACTATTTCCTAAGCAAAATATAGGTCAAATTTGCACCTATTAGCCTTGACTGACCCTCTTGAGCAACAGCTATTTCTAACAGTTATGTTTGGTAAATTCTTAAAAAAAAAAAAAAAAGAAAGATAAAAAAAGAAAAAAAAAGATATAATATGTGCAATTTCTCTTTGAGAGACAAGTTTTCATCTCAGTGACAGTGTTTCACAAAACTTACACATAACATCAGCTTCCTGGGTACAGCTTGGAGCTTGCTAATGTGAAATTGCAGTGGTGTTCAAAGTGCCACGACAAGTTTATTCTGTTTTATATATTTTAATTAAAAATGGTCATAGTAGTCAAGTGATTCTTGATGTTCAAAAGAAGTATTATGTGTAGACACCTCCTATGATTTTTCTTCAATAAGACAAAGAAAAAACACCCTTTTATCAGAAATGGGTCATCTTGTACAAAGCTATCATCATCCCTGTTCCACTGACCTAATTGGATGTTGATCCTGGAACCGTAAGCAGTTCAGATGCCCATTAAGTTGTAAGGAAAGGGAGCAATAGATCTGTGCTCCTGTGTGCTGTTATAATGGACTCGTGGTCTGAATGAACATTAATTCTGTAACAGCAGTAATTGGTGGCAATGCTGTTATTGTAAATGCTATTCCTCCCTGTGACCTTGGATAACCTGTCTATCATGGCAAAAAATCCAGTTCCCTCAGGTTTCCAGATAGTCTGAATTTCATTTATTCTGCATTGTCCAGACCCTAACCCCTGCCTACCCTAGGGCACTATCACTCCTCTAGTGGCATGGATCACTCTTCTGCTGGTGTCATAACTTTACTCCAGCAATTGAGTGGAATTTCAATAATGTGCTACAGATAAGGCATGAGTATATTGAATTCTGTCAGTGGAGGCTGGACCAGGCCACAGCCTGCAGTGGAGAGGATTTATAAATTATTATAAACCTGAAAGGTCCAGAATTTGATAATATAATTTTGTTTGTGAAAGGCAGTAGTGGTAGAGTAGCTCCAAGATGTTTTAAGCAGTGCTTAGTTAGGCTATGCATCTGTCAGCTAGACTCAGACCCATTTTTCTTCTTCTTAGCTACAGTTAGTGTTAATTCCATACCTCCAGATCATGGAGGTCTTCAGATAGATAAGAAATATTTTAAAATGTTTTTAAAGTATAAAGAGCAAAACATTCTTCATTTTTTCAATATTGGGAGTGTAAGCTAATCACTGGGGGGTATATATGAACAGGTTCTTCATTAGCTCTTCTAGTATGTGGACAAATTTATAAAATTAACCTTGACAGGATGTTAGCAATTTCATAAGTAATGATACCTGTGCAAAACATAGAAAACTGCTACTAAAAATGTGTGTGGGCACACATGTGAATTTGAACTTTTATTATTTTACCTGTACTTTGCCACATAGTCAGCCTGAGTTGTTATTTACTAAAACGCCAGTGGTAAAGATGTGGTTTCTTTTTTTGTTTGTTTGCTTTTTTTTTTTTAATGTAAAGTTTCATTTTGAAGGATATTTTCCATTTTTGAAGGATAGTGAAGTGAATTTTTGTAGACATTTGGCTTTACAAAAATGATGACTGTGAACATCTAACTGCTTGGAATGGGCTTTTGTTTAGTTTGGAAAAATGACTATCAAAATATTGGAGCAATAGCATTAAATAATTAATAATCTTGCTATAGCAAACATTTTGAAAAGTTAAGCTTGGTGATGATGTGAATCATTGTGATAAGTATGATAATAGGCAGTTACTCTGTAGGAAATGTGAATGTATATAAGGAGACCTGTATGCATATTCTAAAGCAGAACTGACTTACATAATTTAATTACAAAGAACTAAGAGAGGCAAGACTGTGTCCCAGTCCTTCAACATTTCGGTACTTTCAAGAATTATAGTGTGAATTCATAAGTCCCCAGGATCAGATCCTTCATGTACTATTTTGACACTATCACAGCACTTAAGTATTTTTGAAGTCCATGGGTAAATTAACTTTTTATTATTTCTGCATACATAATTTCTCACTTCAATAGTATGAATTCTATAAAATAATCTCTTTAATTCTTGGATCTGGGATTGCGTTCTGCTTCTACCAAAGCCAATGGCAAAACTGCTGTGGGAGCAAACCCCAGCCTGTAATTAAGTTAATAGGGTCGAGTGTTATTACATTGTTGAATTGGCACTCAATGCCATTAACATCAACATCATCCAACCAGCCCTTTTTCTTCCCTCCCCACCACCCAAAATATTTTTAATGGTGACTAATGTAAGGCATATTAAATGTTGGTTTTATAATTCCTTATGAGGGAGTGATAAAGCAATTGAAAAATTAATCATAAGGGAAATATTGGAATTTGAAATACAGTCAGAGGAATCATTACAGTTCATTAGTTTATGTGTAAATACTGATGTTTTTCCACTGGAATTATAAAATGCAAGTGAAGTGAAATGGCTGTTTTTATTGAAGGCATTTTGCCATTATCATCAGATGGAGTTGAATTTGTTTACTGACTTAGTGTGGGGCTGATCCACATGGAGAGCTATTGACAAACTAGGGCTTTAACTCCCGTTTGTAAAGCAATAATTTTGGTTACCACAATAAAAGTGTTCAGGGAAGATGTGGAAAGAGATAGAGCTTTATTGTTGTTTTGTTAGATGACTAAAGTGATGGCATTAGAACTAACTACATAAATAGCAAACCAGAAAGACTGACACAAAACATGTGACATATTTCTGTCTTAACTGCTCCACCAATGGACTCTGGCAGGGAGCAAAGTTGAATACTGTGTGCAAAACCGCCATTGTTTTGATACACACTTAAGTTTGCTTTAGACTTATATGCTACCTATTCCACATGTGTTGGGGACAGTGTGTACAGGAGGGAGACTGGCCAAAACAAGAATTATCAGTGCTCAAGTAAGCAGATTGTGCCCTGGAATGCCCCAACCTGTAGAAGGCCCTTCGAGCATAGGACATGAACTCTGCAAATAGTTGGATTTTTAAACCCAACAACAGCATTTGGCTGCAAATGTGAGCTTGTAGTTGAGTTTTCACTGATAAAGAGAAGGTCATACTGATGAGCTATGCATTTAGGAAAACAAAAAACAGAAACTCAAACATGTTTCACTTTTTATTATTACTAATTAGTATCATTAGTATGTTTTTCCTAAATTTGTAGGGTTGGATGAACACCAAATTCAGATCACTTGAAGTTAGAGAGTGTTCAGATAGATACGAGCTCAAAGTTCCTGTCCTGAAATGGTCTTACCTAAGACAAGATGTGTTGCTTCCACACTAGAAATGAAAGACTGGAATATAAAGAAAAATGGAAACAAAACAAAAAAAGAAGCTCACCTATATATTTTAAATTGGTTGGGCTGGGGGCAGGGATGTGTGCGTACATGCACCTGTGTGACTTGTCTTTTAAAAACATGCATGAGTCTTACCATTTGTGGTAAAAAAAAAAAAACACTTCAAATTGTTTCACATAACTGTATATGTTCTAGGATATATGGCACATAAAATAATGAGCTATGCATATCTATAGGAATCAATACAAATTATTTGGTTTTGTGTTTAGCTCTCCAGTATTGTAAAATGCAATTGATCTCTTCATTGGTAAGGCCTTTCAAAATCCTCTGCAAACTGTTTGATCCCTTTTGACTTCAGTGAGAGCTGGCTGAGATGCACAGTAACGGAAAAGTGGTAGTTTCCTAGACACTCAGTGCATGTCATACTGCTTTCTTCAGTGTGCTATAGAGAGTGGATGCGTTTTCTCAGAATCCTAGAAGTTGTTAATGCTACAAATAAATACAGTGATTGAAGTATATCAAGATAGTATCCCTGCAATCCTAACACATGGTATCTTCTTTCTTGTAATGTAAAGCCACATTGCAGAGACTGAATATTCAATAAATGCCATAGACTAGGTGACCTATTTGCTTTTTGTCTATGCAGCACAAGACTACTGAATGAATTTAAACATTTTACTTGCTTTCAATCTTCCTAACTCAATGAAAGTAACATTGAAATCCATGTTCAATGCTGGTTTTTTTTTTTTTTTTTGGTATTAGATTTTATTATCACTAAAAGAGTATGCACATCAAGTCAGTGATGACATGTAGAACTGAAATGGACAAAATGATTACAATTTCTTCAGCAAATCAAATTATACAGGATTTTTGTAGAAACTCATGTTGCTTTGTTGTGAGCCTTTTGTTTTTAAGCATGATTCAACTCCTATTTAACTTGACGGAAAATTCTCTTTGACTCCAGTTTGAATTTTGGATCAGGATCTAACTATGTAATTGCTTGTATATTAGAGTTACATTTCTGCTTTACAAACATGGCAATTTGTGGTGCTGCTTTTGCAGTAAAATTTTAGATAGTGTCTTTGGTGTGGCTGGCTTCTAACTCTATTTTCCATTAAGACTGTATTATTGAAGACAAATAGTTACATGTCAGTAATTAACTATGGATTTTAGGAAATTCTACATAGCTGTTCTATTAAATGTGTTAATTCTTCATGACAGAAGAGTTGGCATGGTTTGATGGAACAGAACCCAGCTTGAAACCCAAGTCTTTATGACCCTGCTTAATTGTTATTACATCACTCACGCCTCTTTGCCGTCTGGAAAAGACAAGAGAAATTGGCAAAATACAATTCATTAATTCTTTTGTAACTTGCACAACTGATACTGTTCAAAATCAGCTTCATCAGTCAATGTAAAACATCCCCAGTAAATACTGGCATTAATCTGCAGCCTCTTTTTTCTTATGCAGGAAGGAATCATTGTTAACTTGTAGTACGATAATCACTTTTTTAGGACTGACTAGCAATTGTTTTACCAGAAACATGACTGAGTGTAGAAATGAGGTATGAAGAACCTATGACTCAGATGAGACTCAAATGATGCTATGCAAATAAAGCATTTTTGTATTGATAGGGATTAAATGAAACAGGTGACAATTTAAATGTTAAGTTCAATTTTACTGATCAAAAATGTCTGGAGCTAAAGGTTAGGCTGGTTTTCTTTCATTAATCATGATATTTTTAGATCCAAACATACATTTTGTTATAAACACTGATTTCCACAAGTGTGCATACCTCAGTGGTATTAAATTGTACAGTGAAACTATAAGGCTATTTTTCAATTTCCTTAATGTATTTTCAATACTGATTTTAGAGTTCTGTATGTAAGAGATAAAAAGTACATAATTCTTTATTTTTGTTCTCAGCTTTTGTATTTCTTAAGTTAGAATAGTGTTTGTTAGAATTATGTGTGTATTTATTAGTTTCCTATGATGGATCAATGAGGGATTTTAAAACTTCAAGTATGTGTTACAGATTTAATTACTCTTTTTGTATTCTGTAATAGTTTTAGTGGATAGCAGTGCTATTTTAAGACAATAGAGAGTTCTCTAGCTTCTCTAAATCAGCTGAGGTTATTTTTAATCTGTGAAGGACCCAAATATATAGCATTTCTAAGTTGCACACCACAGCTGTTTTCAGAAGAGATGTTTTAATTTGGAAGAACAAGATACTTTCCAGTGTGTTCATCAGCATGCCTGGTGTTCTGCAGTGTTAAGTGCTAGAGATTCAAGTTGATCAGTGATATCATGGAAAGTCCTATGACAACAGTATTGTCAGATCAAAACCCAAATATTTTTCTTTATTGCTTTTCCTTGGATCATATTGTATTTGTTTTGGAAGCACATCTGCTACCTAGGTACCATAAAGCATAGGGTATCAGTTGTTGCAGTGTTGATCTTCTTTAATATTACAGCAGGTTTAATGAAACAAACACTAGTGTAAGGTTTTTATTGAAAGCTAATTTTGAAAGCTGCAAACCAGAATTCCTAAGTAATAATTCAGTTCTCTCTTTATTACAGGTTATTTAGAAGATTCTCATTGCCTCTGACAAACAAAGTGGATCTAGACCCTTCTGTTTAAGATTATGAAACAAAAGGAAGAATGTGTGTGGATTTAAAATTACTGTATTTATCAAGTTGTTGTGGCGTGAGAAGTACTGGGGAAATAGTTTGCTCTAGTGCTCATTGCAGATCTACTGCAAATAGTCTCTGATGCAGCTGAGGAAAATGCAGACCCTCAAAAAGGAACACGGACCTGTTGACACAAGTAACAATGTGGACAAAATCATGGTACTGAAGTCTACTTTATCAGAAGTGTCTGAAGATTTATCTACAAATGAAGACATACTACTTACTGAAGCAAGTACTGGAAAAAGCAAATCTTCAGCTTGCCGAAGAAAGCGAGAATTCATTCCAGATGAAAAGAAAGATGCTATGTATTGGGAAAAAAGGCGGAAAAATAATGAAGCTGCCAAAAGATCACGTGAAAAACGACGACTGAATGACCTTGTCTTAGAGAACAAATTAATTGCACTGGGAGAGGAGAATGCCACTTTGAAGGCAGAGCTGCTTTCGTTGAAGCTAAAGTTTGGTTTAATTAGTTCTGCAGCTTATGCCCAAGAGATACAGAAACTCAGTAGCTCGACTACTGTGTATTTCCAAGACTATCAAAGTTCCAAATCAAATATTAACTCATTTGCAGATGAGCACGAACCGTCTATAGTTGGTAGCAGTTGTATTTCTGTCATCAAACATTCTCCTCAAAGCTCTATGTCTGATGTGTCTGAAATATCCTCAGTAGAGCATACCCAACCGAGTCGTATACAAAACAACTGCAGAAGTCCCGAAAACAAGTTCCAGATTATAAAACAGGAGCCTATGGAATTGGAGAGAGAGCCAAGAGATGACAGGGGATCATATAAGACATCCATATATCCAAACTACATGGGAACTACCTTTAATGTGTACTCACATTCTCCTCCTCTGTTGCAAGTTAATAGGTCCTCCAGTAATTCCCCCAGAACTTCAGAAACGGATGATGGTGTGGTTGGAAAGTCATCTGATGGAGAAGATGAGCAGCAGGTTCCAAAAGGCCCCATCCATTCCCCAGTTGAACATAAAAACGTTCATGCAACAGTTAAAGTTCCTGAAGTGAATTCTGCTTTGCCTCACAAGCTTCGAATTAAAGCCAAAGCCATGCAAGTCAAAGTGGAAGCAATGGATAATGACTATGATGCCACACAGAAACTATCGTCACCTATTGATATGTCATCAAAAAGACATTTTGAGCTGGAAAAACATGGTGCACCGAGCCTGGTGCATTCTTCTCACACTCCTTTCTCAGTTCAGGTGACTAATATCCAAGACTGGTCTCTTAAACCAGAACTCTGGCATCAAAAGGAGCTCAATGTAAAAATTCAGAGTGGTTGCAAAACTGGAGTTGTTGAAATAAAAGACAATATCTACAATGTCTCTGAGTCAGAGAACCTATATTTGAAGCAGGGGATAGCAAACTTGTCTGCAGAGGTTGCTTCACTTAAAAGACTTATAACCACACAACAAATCTCTGCATCAGACTCTGTCTAAGTTACTACTGAAAAAAGGCTTACTGTTTTCAAGGATGTCATTTGCAGTAGATCAATATGTTTTGCATTATGCTAAATTTTCACTGGACTTGTGATGTCATTTCACTGTAATGTTCACATAATGTCTGATTGGTGTCTTTTTGTGCACAGATTATTATGAAGATTAGGTTGTGTTATGATCACTATGCCTTGTGTATAGTCAAGTAGCCTGTACGAAGGCTGTATATAGTGAACTTTATTTTCCTTTTGTTGTTCTACTATAAAGTGTGCAAGTTACCAATTACAATAAAATATTGGTGACAAACGCAGAACATCTATTCCAGTTCAATTGATTTTATGAACTTATGTAAATATGTTGGTAATTAAAAACTGGCTTGTTTCTTACACTGTGCTTGACTTCACTTACATGTTTGTTTTTTACAGCCTAACTTAACCAAATTACAATTTACAACAAACGTAACACTTCTGGCCATCTTTTTTGTTAAGACTTGTTTTTGAAAGATAATCAAAATAAAGTGGATATTTATAAATGAAACAGTATCCAATTTATAGCTTTAGCTTTCTTTCTTTCTTTGTGCACATTAGCCAAAAGCTACACAATATATAGCCCAATAACTGAAATATCAAGGAAATTTTCCTCCTTTCATCTCAGATGAGAGAGATTCAGTTTCCTGAAGGGCTGCTTGTGGCAAACAGTGGGTTGTGTTTTGTAGCATTGAGTTCCAGATGAAGTAAGCGGTGTTGGCTTTGTGCATCTTCGAAGTTTTAAAAACCCCAAAGTGACAGAATTGGACAACGTTGACTTTGCCAAGGGCTGTTCAAGATGGTCCCTGTGCAGGCATGGGAAGAAGTAACTCCAGGGCCGTGCAAACATGTCTGTCCATGTTGTGTGCCAGGCTTCCTCAAGAGTCAGCAGTACAGTGAGGACGAGGCTATAGGATCTGTAAACTCTGAGCTCAGCTTTGCAAAAATCTACGTGTGGGGCAAGCAATTGTAGCAGAGTTAGAGTTATAGTATTCCAGTTCCTGGTGTGGGGAATAATGCAGTTTTAAGTGTGTAGTAAGGCTTACCATGGGTTTGCCTTTGGTTTCAAGGGCTTAGTGGACTGGACTGGAATAGCCTTGCTCAGGATAGGGCATTTCATAAGAACTTGGACAGTATGTGGTGGACTGCACAGTCTGGGCCATACTAGCCCTTTGCAGTCTGTGCAGGTGGTGAGTTCTTTACCTGATGACTGGACTGTTATTTCTCTTTGAGCAAAGCTTCGGAGCACAGGGACTTGTCTTGCATTATACCCCCCCTGATTCGGCTTACTGAAGGCTTTCCTTTCAAAATTACGTATGTAAATAGAATGTAGATTAGACAGAGATCCTTTTCAAGAAAATTCCCCCTTCTTTTAAAGGACCAATAAATCAGATTAACAAATAAGCACTGCCTGAAAAAGTTTTTTTTTTTTTTTAATTGCCATGATCTATAACGGACATTTCCATAGACTTAAACTATTTATTAAGAAAACAGGATCGAGTCAGTGATTTTTAATTTCATACTTGACTAGAGTAAGCGGAAGCTTGTCAATTTATTTTGGGATGGAAAGGGGTCTGAGTCACTTCTGATAGTCCTGAAGCTTGATCCAGCAGTCAAAGCAATGGCAAAGCTCCCTGATGTTAGCAAGGCCTGGACTTGGCTCTGTATCCTTTCAGGAGCTGATGATTCACAGTCATATTCTGGGCGGACTTTGGCATAGAAATCCCTAGTACTTTGTGAGATTTTTTTCTGAGCCTTTTTATTGCTGAGCAGTACTCGTGGCATTCAGAGCTATTAACACATGGAGATTCCTTTCCCAAAATGTACCAGTTACACTTTTTTCTTGCCTTAGCAGTGCCACAGACTCCATAGTCAGGCTCTATATGTGTTTGGTAATTGATGTAAATGACATTTCAGTGTTACTGAAAACGAGCTCGGATTGCTGGGATATGAGACACCGGCCAGTCATAGCTACTGGCTCTTTGCTTGCTAAAAATTTTCTGAAAGTAACCACAACATTCTTTAAATATTTTGCATATTATTTATCACATGTAGTGTATCAAGGAGAGAACTTAAAACATTCAGTGTTGCCATCTGTGTGTAAGCCTAGATCTATTTTTTTTTCTGCTCTGTTATATCAGGAAAGAAGATGAATTATATTGCAGAGGGATACTGCTTCCATTACTCCAGATGTCAGCAGGTATGCATTTTTTAAAAAGATACGTAAATATATGTAGTCTATCATATACAGATATATACACAGATGAACATGAACCAAGGAGCTGGAGAGTGAGCTGTGCCATGCGTCCCTTGTGCCCCAAGGCTGCCTTCCCTGCTTCCTGGGCTGGCCTGCACAGGAGAGCCGGGGGTTGGTTTGAGCACAAACGGTCCCGCAGGCTCGGGGATTGACTGAGGAAACGACGGGATACGTGCTGGAGGTGGAATCTTTCTCTGGTAAAGGAAGAGAGGTAGCTTTATGGGGAGTAGTCATAAAGAGGTACGCAGAAACATAAAAGCGGATTGGATATATCCGGATTTCCCAAAACACAGATTCATTAAAAAAAAAAAAAAGAGCAATCCATGATCAATCCCTCTATTTAAGCAAGTAGCTCAGTCGGGAAAGCAAAAGCCAGGGAACAGAGATGCTATAAAATGTGATTCATGTTTGAATTGCAATTTTATGATCTCTAATCAAACAACAATGGAATTTATTGCAGCTTAACTATTTTTTGTGGACAAAAGCTGAATTTTCCACTTTTCACTGAAGTAAGTTTT
Organism: Tinamus guttatus; assembly: GCF_059628265.1. Classification (NCBI taxonomy): domain Eukaryota; kingdom Metazoa; phylum Chordata; class Aves; order Tinamiformes; family Tinamidae; genus Tinamus; species Tinamus guttatus. Next base: position 30,937 of record NW_028289261.1, read on the forward strand.
CCAGCACTAATGTCATTGTCCCATCCAAAACAAGCTTCCTTGGTCCCAGTTGAACTGAAACACTTTGACAGTTTAGTCTGTCACGTAAGAATGACATGGTAATAACTTCTTGCTGTCCTCCATTCCTTAGACCCAGCAGGATACAAATCCTCGAAGTAAAAGGAAAATTGATATATTGTAGCACCCATATGGAAAATTACTTGCAGCATTAGTAAACATAAACATGCAGGATCTGTTGTCCTGCACACATTAAAGATGGGTATGGTCATGTGTAAGTTTGCACTGCAGGTTTCTACTGTTACTCTTGTATATGTCAGAGTTTATATATGGAATACACGAAAAGCAGATAAGGATCTTTATATGCCCAGGAATAAATTATTCACTGTTAAGTGGAAAAAAAATGTATATGTGGTGGTTTTGGGGTGTGGATATGTTTATTTTGGAAAAAGGATATGTAGCATGAATACTGTTGAACTCTGTCAAATTCAGTGCAAAACATTTGAGTCATTTGAATCAAACTTGGCAAGTAGGATAGAGTTTTATTTTGGTCTTGTCTGATCCACACTAGAATTATAAAGTACCTGAAAATAGTCTGTGGGATGTGCTTTCAAATGAGAATCTTAAGAAACATCACATATGGAAACTAGAAACCCCAAGGACATAATATAAAAATACTCATTTTTCATGGGGACATAGAAATAATCATGACAGGTTATTTGTTTAGTCCTGAGTCTTGGCTTTGATAATTGTTAGTGTGAAAAGCTTCACAGAACGTTTTAAGAAAGCCCATAGCAAATAACTACTGATTAACAAGGTAAGTCTTCCCCTAGTGACATCAACTAATGGTTGATTGGTACTGCAAAGCACAAGTATCGGTTCTTCTGTTAAATCTGCCTACTCTAATTATTAACAAAGACAATGACACAGTGTCATGTTCCATTAGCATCTGTATATTTGTCGCTAAAAAGATTGAATAAGGATATGCATATACACACACAAATATTAACTTGATGGATTTCTGGATCCCTTCCCAATTCTACCTTCAGTAAAGCACAGGATAGAGATATGATTACATTTTATTGAGCATGCTGTATGGCAAAATATCCCCTCATTCATAAATGGGTAAATGGCCAGCCACCTCTAGTTTATCTTCTTTCTATGACACTTATTATTTTGTGTGTTTTCACTGCCCTTCTGACCATATGAACAGTTTATGAGAAAATGCTTAACATTCATATTCTGTAGAACTTAATAGAAAAGTATAATTGCACCATAAACACGTTTCTGAAGTTACACTAAAATACGAAAGCCTACAAGTTTTTCTGACTTGCTAGCATATAAATATGCTTTCACAAATAGGCAATGCACAATGAATTCAACAGAAAACCCACAGAGAGCCCAATTAAAATGTGGCCTTTATTAACACCATATTGTTTTAAAAATACTAGTACAGTTTATTGCACAATATAAGCTTGGTAACTACAAGAATACAACAAAACAATTTTTGGTATTTATTGCATAAGAATGAGTAGCACATATTGTTCCATTACAGAATGCCAAGTTCAAAGTTAAAAATACTAGGCCAAATCCTGAGGTCTTTAACTCGGCATCAGAGTCAACTTTCCTTACTCCAGGGGACTTTTTATGCGTGACATGAGAGACTTACTTGAGATGAGTAAGGTTACCAAGACATAATCTGAACTCTTCACTCGTGCCACAGGCTCCTGCAGTTTTTCAGTATCTCTAACACTAACTCTTGCATGACACACGAGTGATGCATGAGTCACTTGATTCATATTACTGGAGTTACAGAGGACTTACTCATGTATGAATGAGAAGGCAGCCAGGTCTTCAGCTATTCATCCAGTGACAGCTCTAGCAGGACTAGGTGAATTATGAGCAAAAGCTCAGCATAAAGGCGTAGTGTTTATCTGTGCGAAAGAGGAAGTGGCAGAGGATGTTTGATCTTAGAGATTTAGCCATGGCAGAAATGCACCGATGTCTTATGATTCTGCAGGCTATTAGCCATGTGCCGCTGCATGAACTAAGAGTTATGGTAATTCCTCCTCATCACCATCTCTCCTCTTTAAAACTTTTTTGGGGATTCCCAAGAGGAAATCCTGGGATGACCAAATGCAGGGCCTGCTACTCTGCCATGGCTTTTTTTAGTCTCCTGCAAGCATCCTTACTGCCTTTACTTCATTTCATGTGAGAGACACCCAAGCAGAGGAAGCTGCATCAGCCCGAGATGCAGGGAAGCTACAGCTGTCTAACACCAGTGACATTCAGGTAAGAAGGCCATTTTAACCTGTGCTTCCCCTTTGCCCCATGCAGGTGGGGATACATGTCTTAAAATATCAGGCAGTTGTTATGCTTTTCCATGCTACTCTGATTCTTGATCATGCAAATGATTGAATGGATATCTAAACAAATAGCTTGCATATGTAAAAAGCTAAATCTGTCCTGATATCTGTGTGTGCCAGGGTCGGCATCTCTTGTAGCTGCATTTCTGAGGCATGGCATTGAAACTCACTCTCTAACCATTTGGACTACTAAAAATCCCCCAAGTGTTGTATATAAACAGACTGAGAACATATTGCACTGATTTCCATGGGATTTGGGTTATGCGACCCTGAAAACCAGGATATTAATGGCCTGTATAACAATCAGAAAGCACCAAAGCATAATACTGTATCATATAAAATAGCTGAAAAGATGATAAAATGCAATGAGAGCCATTGTACCAGAACACAGTGTTCCTTTCTCTGGGCCTTGTTCCCATTAAGGATTTAGAAATACTAGAGGGAGTTCAGAGGAGAACAAAAGTAAAATAATGAACTGTCAGGGGTTGATCCATGAATTAAAATTAAACTAAATTATTATTAAACTAAAACATGTAACTAGTTCACACTGTACACATCAGCAACATATGTACTTGGCAATATATATGTTAATGCACATGAAGTATTTAATCCCCATCCTAAAAAAAGCCTTTATGACACATCTCAGTAAAAAATCCTAGTAGTTAAAAATACGAACAAGCAAATGTCAAAAATATTTATGCAAGTGAAACTGTATTGGACAAGAGTCAGTGACGGTTAGACAGCCTAAATGGATCATAAATGCTGCAGGGGCTGGAAGAAATTATTTATATTTTCCATAGGAATAATGAGGTCACTTTGAAAAAGAAAGTTTTTAGCTTTTTATCAGGCTATATTTATGACAGGGAAAGCTACAAAACTGGGAGAAAGGCAAACAATCCTGATTTAATGATGTTGCCAGGTGCTATTACCAGACATGGAAAGGAAGAAAAGGCTTTTAGAAGAAGCCCCAATCTACATCAATTTCTAAGTCAGCAATCAATTTTACTGGAAACCCTAGAAAATCCTATTGAGGTAGGTGGAAATTAAAAAGAAAAATCCACTCCTCTCTCAGTTATTAGGATAGTACAAATGAGCCACTTATCGGCATGTGTGGTAACTTTTAAAAAAACAAGAAACAGAACATAAAAGCAAATGTCATATCATAGACTCTTATGTACTTAGTCAGGGTACCACAAAAAGAAAAGAAAAAAGAAGATTGTGGGTCCTCTCTGGTGCTTTCTGCATCTATACTGGGTCCCTGGTACGTGGCTTACGCAATTACTATGCACGAGAGTCTTCAGGTACGGCCAAAGGGAAGTGTGGCCTGCACATGACATCCAGAGGGAACTTTAATTCACCTGCAGTTCAAATTCTTTATAAACTGCTCTGTTTTGCCAGAAATCTCTCATCATCTTAACAAGTGCCGGATCGTGGTTGAGAATGAAACCGCCTTCTCTGCCTTCAAACAAACAAACAAAAAAAGAAAACCCTACTACCGGCTCCTCCGCCTTATCTGTCTGCATCGTGCCTGATGTGCTAAGCAGTTAAGCAGCGTGTCGGCACGTACAAGACGTCAGCGGCTCTCAGATTGCTTTCCGAGGAGGAAGCAGAGCAGCGAGAGCACCCCGAGAGCCTCCAGGAGCCATTTCAGACTCAATCTGTTCCCATCTGGCCCTGTGACACTTGCTCATCTGACGCTTTCACCCATCAGCTCGCTTCTGTGCAAGTCTGACCTGCTTGTGCAAAACCGTGCTGCTGCTTTCTCCCTCTCTCGTGGGCAGAGTCTGTGCCCATATCCACATGGAAGCAGGCTTTCCCAAAAGGAGCACATGGGCCTATCAGCAAAATGCCAGCTTAAAATCTACTGTTGCTCCTCAGCATGATTCAGGCAGGTACCCTCACCCCATGACTAAGATGTTTTTCCCTCCTGTCAGTTCTCTGGGGCAGATCTTAGCTTCCCCCAATACAGGGAGCAATCCAGCAGCAGCTCTGTTTCATTTTTCCATCGATGTAGTTAGTGTACAGTTCAAACGCTCAAACTTTCCATGAGCTGCTGAAGCTACCCCCTAAAAAAAAAAAAAAAAAAAAAGACCTGTGTCTGTATTGTATTTATCTGTATCTCTTCAAAAAAAGCAGCTATGGATCTGAGAAAAAAATAGAAATCCTGGTTTAAAAAAAAAAAAAAAAGGCAAATATTCAGGGCAGAGCCTGAAGAAACCTGTTCCTTCTGTCCTTCTCTGGTACTCCAGACCACGTCTTTCAGGAGAAGCTTTGACTATTACGGCATATTCTGTATCCCAGGATGTCTTCCATCTGCATTTTTTTTCATGGCTCTTGTGTACTGAGCTATTCTCAATTCCATCTTTCTGTGGCTTTCATACAGCATATATTTTCTGAAAATGTTGAATTTGCTCCATATTCACATCAGATGAGGGGAATGGAAACCAGCCTTCAGCAAGGATCACATTTTATTATGGTAGAATACTTTTGTGTAATGTAACAGAAGTGTTGGGAAAGGGAAGAATATAGAAAGGGAAAGCAACAACAGTTTGTATTTTCTTGGTCATGTCACTGTGGTTTGATAGCTCAGGCCATGCTTACTGTTTATTTACCATTACTCACTTTCTTAACAGCATGCTGTGCTATAATGAGTTTTGACTATAATTTTCCTTTATCATGAGCATGGCTTTGTTAAATAGCTTTTTTAACCATCTCTGAACACGCCTGGTTCCAAAAGCTATAATAAGAATGTTTACTTCTGGGCCCCACAGTAGAAGAGGGATGTGGAGCTGCTGGAGAGAGTCCAGCGCAGGGCTACAAGGATGATCAGGGGCCTGGAACATCTGCCCTATGAGGAGAGGCTGAGGGAGCTGGGCCTGTTCAGCCTGGAGAAGAGAAGGCTGAGAGGGGATCTAATCAGTGTCTATAAGTACCTCAAGGGAGGGAGTGAGGAGGATGGTGCTGGTCTCTTTTCAGTGCTGGCCACTGACAGAACTAGAGGAAATGGCCACAAACAGAAGCACCAAAAGTTCCACAGGAACTTAAGGAAAAATTTCTTAACAGTGAGGGTGACAGAGCACTGGAACAGGCTGCCCAGAGAGGTTGTGAAGTCTCCTTCTCTGGAGATCTTCCAAACCCGCTTGGACGCAGTCCTGTGCCACGTGCTCTAGGTGACCCTGCATGTGCAGGGGGTTGGACTAGATGACCTCTAGAGGCCCCTTCCAACCTTAAGCATTCTGTGATTGTGTGATTCTATGATTCATAGCAAAGAAAAAAAAGTGTATTGCTGTTGAGACAGCTTTAGAACAGAAAGCAAGGTCTGGGAAGGTCTGGGACACAACCCAGACCCAGTCTAAGGACTGAATACAATCACACACTTTACCCACTCTTTTTCCAAGCACTCGAATCAGTCCTCAAACATCCACAGTGTGATCACCTACATATGGCAAATGGTGATTTTCCTGCACTGCAGCAGTTTCTCTCAATTGAATTTCAATCAGTCAGGAGCATCGATGGTTATTAAAGGGCTTAGGTAAAGGAAAGAAAAGAAACAAAACTGCAAATGCCAGTTACTTTTGATTTAAATTTGAGGATGACTAAATGTCCGAGAGCAGTCTACAACTCCGTAAAAAGATTACAAAATCTGAGATATGAGAAGAGGGATAGGTTACTGGAATATGAAGTGTTTTTCTTGGAAACGATACAGTGTACGTGTTTGCCTATCTGTCTATTTATAACATGAAACATGACCCAAGCACATTTTTCCTGTGCAACATGTGAAGTGTTGCAAAGATTGTGAACGCATATATAATAGTGAAATATGTTCAAAAGCAGCTGTAAATAAACACTAACACCATTTTCCTTTAAAACTTGTCAAACACCCTTAGGAAATAATAATGCTAATTAATAAACAGGTTCGTCTAATAGGTTTGGAACCCTGAGTTGAAAAAAAATGTTTTGCATGTGGTGCTGAGTAGTTTTGGTAACACTTGGAGTGTATTTCTCTAGCACTGCAAGCCGCTTTTTCACAGTGTAATACAAAAGACTGTTTGAAACTTCTGCTAAATATATCCCTTATTGCATCTCTGAAGCATTCACTAGAGAAATGGGAGATCTTCTGTTGCTTAGTGTGACCATTTTACCACTCAAAGGTTATGGGAAAGAACATTAAAATGGGGTAAAGCGCAAGAGAATATGCAATGAAATCAAAAGAATTTCTCTCAGTGCAGCTGATTAAGTACAGCATCAGGCAGAAAGTTAAGTAAACATACAGTCATAGAAAAAAAATCCTGCACTGGGGGGACAGACTCCTTTGGTTTGCCTTGTAAGAAGAATGGATAGATGGCAAGTTTAATTCTCACAAGAACTTTGCAAGAAACTTTGTACTCGACATTTGGAGCTTATCCTGTCAAGCAGAAACTACAACCACATGCAGCCTGAGAGAAACATTTCAGTTTGTCTGACAAATGTCACTTGAAAATGGTTTTGCTTTTAATTTAGAACATTGTAAACACATCAGGAGAAGCGAGTTTTGATCATTTGCCAAATATTGCACAAGTATTTAGACTAATAAATAGCCTTCTATAACAGGAAGTGTACTGTATATTTTATGTGTTCCCACAATTTTTAAGAGAAAGTCTCATCCCTTCTGTTTCACAGATGTTTCTGGAGTAAAGAAGAAAAAAGACAACCAGAGGGAAGAGCATGTATTATTACCAAAAAGCATTTCAATCATCAGCTAAAGATTTAGGGAATGTTAAGAGTACATTATAAATAGGAGTACATTTTAATTAGAGGGTTCTGCTCACTGATTAGTCTTTCAGACCCCAGGTTAAAGTCATGCCTTTCTGAATAAAACATAATGTGTACTTAAAAAATAATCATAGGGTCTATCATCTCATTATTTTCATTGTGTAAATTACAAAGTAAGGCATATGCAAGCTGGTATCAAAACCAACTGGTCTGATTTCCTAGGGCGTTAGGAAAGAACAGGGATGAGACCTACAACTGCACATGCTGCCAAATGCTCCGTCTCACGCTGGTGTTACCAGGACTGCAACACGCACAGAGCCCTTGGAGTTTTGTTTTGTAAACTTTGTGCTAGACTCTCCCTTTTGCATCCAAATGTCTCAGGAAGGAAGGGAGCCCAAACAACCTCCTCGCTTCAAGGCAAGGCAAAATCTCTCTTGCTTCCTTGCTGTGTCCAGCTCAAAGGGATGATGACAGCGTGGAACAAGTGAAAAGTTTTATCAAATGTGAGGGAAATGCTCCTCGTGTCAGCTCTTCAAACAAATTGTGGGAGCATATGAGGGGTCGGGGGCATTAGGTCAGAGCGTGCATATCTGAATTTGAATGATCTTAATGATCTCTATTTGGGATTTTACAGAAGGGAGACGATTGATACACTATAGTCAAGAGAAGTCACTGAGTAAATTCTGCAGAAATATGGTGTGATCTTGGGGAAGGTACAAGGCAGCAAACAGACCAGTTCTTAGAATGAGTTGGCAATAATTTTCTGACACACACAGTGAAGTACCAAGTTACCAAAGACCTTTTTAAAGTGTGTGTCTAATCAATGAGATTGAACATGTGTGCATGCACAGCAAAGTGGACCAGAGAGGCCATGAGGTGACAGTCTTTCAAAAAGAGGAGAAGAGTAAAACAAGAGCAGTGGATGTAAAGAAACTAAAAGATCAGCAAGACAAGTCAAAGGAGTAAAAGGTTAAGAACTGGCAAAGAAGTGAAACTAAGAGCACAAGATAAGTAGTAGGAAATAGGGAATGGAGGAAGGCAGTAATTTGCTAAATGATGGGTTTCGTTGACATCAAACATAAGAAAAGCATGTAGGAAGTGGAAACTTGAACTTGGTTCAGTTATGTAAGTGCATATAAAGAAGGCGTAAGGCAAAAAAAAAAAAAAGAAAAAAAGAAAAAAAAAGCAAGATAGAGATACCACCAGCAGCAACAGGACATTGTGTAAGTGAGTATGAGACTGTGGTATGAGACTGGGAAGGGAAGCTCAGGTCTACCACAGAACAGAAAGGAAAAGCTGATTAATGATAAGGCAAGGGAAATTATGGGGTTTGATGCCTTTTTTTTTTTTTTGCACTAACATTCTCTAACAAAAGTTAATGCAAATAGGTGGCCAAGGTAATACCTACCTAGGACAGGATAAAATTGGCAGAGACCAAAGAACTTTGTCTTCGAAGCCTTACACATTACGCAGTAAGAGTCCTCTATGGCCATCACCTAGAGCTGCCTCAGACAGGGCAGGGGTCATCCTGGAGAACCGGGGATGCTCTGCAAAAGCAGCAACACATGGTTTCTTTCAGCAAGGGGACAGGAAAAAAAAAAGAGCAAAATTATGGATGGCTTTGATAGCTTGGAAAATTCTGAAATAAATAATCAAGTAAACTCTACATGAGTGCTTAAAAGTTGGAAAAGAAATGGGTGAAAGCAACCAGGAACTTATCATGAAAAAATTAGTTTACCCTGGGACATGGAAGCAGGCCTCAAATCAGGAAAGAAGTAGATGTCATACATCTTTGCTACTGTAAGACTTTTATGTCTCACATCATGGACACACAGAAAACTAGAAAAAAAAATGTAGTATGATGATGCCTTGTAAAGAGATAGCAGTTATAAAATCAAAGCCAGACCAAGTAGGATTTTGGAGGAGTCTCTGCCTAGTTCTTTGCTGTTAAATAGTTCCATTAAGGAGATGAAAATGTAATAATATGTTTATTAAATTTACAATGTGAAGCTGAGAGAGACTGTCTGTAAGCGGAGAAAAAGATTGAAATTCAAAATGATGTTGGCAAAGTTGGAAAAATAATCTGTAAGCAAACAGGTTAATATTCAATGGCAAATGCAAGATGCTATATTTAGACAAGAGTGTTCAATTGCGCAAATGCAAGATGAGCTGCAGCTGGCTCAGGACAGAACCTGTGACTTATAATGAACTGCAAGCTGATCATGGGTCAACAAACTCATGCTGTTGGGAAAAAAAAAGAAAAAAAAACATGGAAACCCATGTCAAGATGCACATATGTACAAAGAAGAGCACGGCTTACAGGATACACACAGTAGTTCTATATTATGAAAGCTTCAAGGGTTTCTAGTTTTGGACATTACATTCAAGGAAAACAAGACTGACCAAATCCAGCCAATGCTAGACAATCCAGAATAAGCACCTTTAAGAAAAAAATTAAAAACAAACAAACAAACAAACAAAAAAACAAACAAGAGAGAAATTGGTTAACCCAAGAAGAGACAACTGAGACCGGGAACATGTGAGGATCTTCAAGTGTAAAACATTGCTACAGAGGACAACACAATTATTCATTCTGGTAATTATACATTCTGAGTAATTATTCATGCTGCACAAAATGAGAACTAATAGGTTTAAACAACAGTAAGAAACATTAGAATTAGGAAAGACACACAGAAAGCATGGAGGAGCTCTGGACTGGATCTCCAGTGGAGGCCATGCATCCTGCATTGCTGGAAAATTTTAAGAACAGCTTGGGCAAGGGTCTGTTAAGATGTTATTTTCCTGGGAAATGGGATAAATAGCTTTATCCTTTGCATTCCCTTCAGGCCTGTTTTTGTGCAGTTTTGCAGAGGGCTGTCTCTGCCCCAGCTGCTCACCTGCTTACAATCCGCGCTTTCAGTGGTCAGAAACATCACAGGCTCAGCTGTTCGTGGATTCCCCTTTGCCAACATACAGCAAAGTGGAGACGCTGGAGGAGAATCTGATTCACTGATATGTAGTCCAAGGAGTCATTCTTCCTTTTAAAACAAAGTAGGAGGGTTGTGTAGCAATTTGCGTTCTGGCTTCTATAAGGCACTAACGTTTCAGACAAGTTCCTATTCTTCCCCTCTCCTGTTCTTCAAGTCTTTTATTTATTGCTACTCAATTCTACAGTTACAACAAGAAGTTTGCACAGTGAAGTTTAATATAATTGGATATCATCTTTTCATAAAATTTAAAAATGCAAACGAAGACGGGGTGATTTATTTTGGATGATTTTGGCCACTAATGAAAACGTGCTGTTCCCTAATAAAAAGTCAGGTAGTGTTTTGCTATCTCTGCTTCGTGAGTGCTTCTTGAATTATATTTTATTTAAGAAATATGTGTCTACTTAATCACACTTTCTAAAGTGATTATTTCATTTATAATTTATTTTCATTATCTTTTAAAGTTGCTATCACAACTTGACCTGTATCCAATTCTTACCTAATTAAAGACTTTATCACCTCATCAACTCCTCTTTGAAATGTCAGTTTATTAGTACTACTATTTTATCGTAGAGCACTAAAAGTTATATTGGTAAAAAGACAAAATTCTTTCTTGAAAGAGTTTTACCCCATTGGATCAAAATTTGCATAAAGATTTAGCTCGGAACTTGATTTAGTTCAAACATAGATAAACAGACAAAGGATTAGACATCTGAAATCTGTAAAAGAGGCACTATTTCACATTTACCATGTGAAAAGGCTGTATAGTCCAATAAAGTTCTGAAACCTATTTACTAGGCTATTGTAACAAAAAAATTGCATAAATGACGTTTGCAAAATGTAGTAAAACATGGAATCTGCAACTCCTTTGAATAGATAATCATTTTAAGGCCATTTCCTTATTTCTATTCCAGAGAATGAACCACAGACACTAAGGGTGGAAAAATCCAGTCAAGTTATGTCTATCAGCAAAGCAGAGGAATAAATTCTTCAATATTTTTCTAAGCTAATTTAAAAATTGTCAGATGACTGGATTTTCATTCATGCTATCGGAAATACCTTACCTGTTATTGCTGATAAGATTTCTTCACAATTCAACTTAAATACAAGTTTTCTCTTTGTAACTATACCATATACTAAACAGTTCCTCTCCCTTCGGTATTTATCATCTCAGTAACAAACACACAGACACACAAACACACACTGCATCTCAGTTTTCCCTATATCTTACCTTTAGCAATACATACTTAGCATTTGGTCACGCATTTTTGTCACAATATTCACTGCTCTTCCTATAATTAGTATATAAATTTGGTGAAATCTGTCTTCCACTAAAGCTTATCCTAAAACTTCTTTTGACTTCACTGGAGACAGGGAAACTTCCATGATATGAAAATGTCTGGAAAACAGTGCAAGAGACAGATTCCCAAAAGAGCTTGCTCGTGGAAAGCCAGGGAAACAGGGCTCAGGAATTCCAGGAGAAGGTATGTTTACACTGTGGAGCAAACACACCTTGGGAGAGTGCAAAAGGACCAGCAAACTCCTTGCAGACGTGAGGGAGGCCAATTTATGCCCAGCATGCAGGAGAGGGCAGGAGGGAGATTGTATCGGGCACCATGGGAAGACGATAGCATGGCTTCATGCAAACTTGCTGTCGTTGGTAGCTCTCATTTCTTTTTTTTTCTCTAATAGTGTGAAATCTGATAGAATTTTATATTTGTTATTGTAGGAACATGGCTTGTGCCATTTCTTTCTTGGAGTCACAGTAGACTCTTGGGTAAGTTTAATTTCTATTCTGTCTGTTCTGTTTAATGTGTATCTATCTTCTCTGTCTTAAGAATCTAAAATACTATTCAAATCCTTCTGCGGTCAGTGAAAGCCTTTAATAGACTGTTAGAATGTAAGAAATTTCTCTTTGATGTCATGTGAATGCAATTTGCTTAAAATACAGATCTGCCTCAACTGAATATCTTTATTTTCTCTGCCACTTAAATTATCCATCACCCCTTTCAGTTACCTGACATTTCAAGCAATATAGTTTTCTCAGAATTAAGAACTGACGTTTTCTAAAAATGAGGCTTTTTTTGGGCACTCAGACAAAACCAGTTCATGTCTTTAGTCAATTTTAAACGCAGACTATTGGAACTTTGTCCTTCTAGTAATAATATTTATGAAAAAATAAATAAAAGAGACAGAAAAAATATGCACAATTCTAGTTAAACTGATATATGAAAAAATAAAGACACTTTTTTCAGAATAAAGTAAAGTAGAACTCTGACCTTGATGTAGGTAATTCAAGTGCACACGCTGAGTTCAGTGAGAGCAAAATTTTGCTGTATTTATCTTGGAACATATTAAATACTTCTAGAGGATGAAGTAAGTGGCCTTCTGCTTTGCCATAGAGCTGAGTGAGCGGAAGTATTATCCTTGCATGAATTCCTAAAGAATAATCTAATTCCAAATGTCTGCTTTAATTTAAAATCCAAACTTAACCAATAAATTTACAGTGTCATTAGTAAAAATTTCCCATTTGTGTAAAAACTGAAAATACAATTTCTATTTTGTGAGTTAAGAGAAGACTTTGCCAAAACTGTTTTCTCTTTGTGTTAGCCAAGTTCTTATAAAAAGAGTCACTTTCTTTGAAAAACTCTTAAGCGAACAAAATAATTTAGTAGCATTATAGCTACTAAATAGCATAATAAAAATTTTACTCAGAAATTTCATGAATAACTAGGGAACAGCATATGAGCATGCTAGCAAACCATTTAAGGTAAAAAAAAAAAAAGCGATTAGTGAATGCATGTCATTTTGCTTGTGTAATTTGTCATTAAAAGGAGAAAAATAAATATATGGGTCACAGGTGAAAGCTTAATTTTACAAAAAATCTTTCCCATATTTTTGGCACTAACTAGAAGGAAGAACTGTGAGTTCTTTTCTGGTAGGTTCCTAGAGGAGATGAAAGTGCAACCGCTCCTTTGTATTAAAACTTGTAAGATACAAGCTCGTACAAGTGCGGAGGTTCTTGCACAGCTACAGGGATAGCTCCTTACTTCAGAGCAGTTCATTGCTTGAGGAGGAGGAGGCCATGTGCAGAGATGGCATTTTATCTTGCCCGTTATATTCACACATGCAAAATCTCTCTCAAAAAGTAGAAAAAAAATCATTACCCTCTGAATTAATAGTTGCAGGTTTTAATTCCTGCTGTGACACCATGTCAGTATTGTTGGTAATATGGCAACACATTTATGTTCAACATACTTATCTCTTCATAACGCCCGTTTCTTACCTCTGGCCCTCCCTATTTTTACTGTAACTTGTAAATATTGCTTGCATTAATCCATTTCTTACCTTTGTTGCTAGCTTTCTATTAATGGAAGAACAAGACACATGCTAGAGTGGAAATGGAAAAGTAGCCTACTTGTCTCCACTGAATATTTTCTAAATACATTTTCTCTTAATTAAAACTTGCTTATTTTCCTTATCTTTTTATTAAGAAATTACCATCTTAATTTCTTCTTGTTTACTGTTGTGGCTATTTCATATTTTGGTGCATGCAATGGCCCAAGAGACAAAAGTTTAGAAAGCTGGGTTTTATGATACCATTTTATTTGGGTTTTATAGACAATCTAAACACTTCTGCTCCTATATTTGAAAAAGAAAAATTTTAAAGAAGGATTTTCCTCTAATGGGCTTACATAATAAATCCACTTACTCTTAGTACATCCGTGCATACTTTTTCCTTTTAGCTTGTTACCAAAGATTTGCTTTTTAAACAATAGCTTCCTTCTTCTCCAGCCTCATTTTGTTTTCATATTTGATCCTGTCTTGAAGTTCTAACAGTGAATTTGTGACATCAGTCATTTCCATGACAACAGACTCATGCTTTAAACATAGCATTATGATGATTTCAACATAGAATCGAATAAAAAGAAAACAAGACTATGAGTGGGTATGATTTTACTAACCCACAGAAGTATTCAGTTAAAAAGATGGAAAAAGGAATATAAATGCCAAGTACTTTCCACTTTTTAACATTACTGTTCAGTGTCATAGTCTATACATGATTTTTTTTTATTTCAGATGTTCTCAATATTTGATGTAACATCTGTGGCAGTCAGATGTTGCCAGAAGTTTCAGACATTCATTAGTCTTGTTCTTACATATCAAATGTAAGACCTAGTGAGTTCTCATGATTACTTACAATTGTAAATAAGCTTAGCAGAGGTAGAAAGCTCTCATCACCTCTTGAAAAATCAGTCTTAAAACATTTCAGATTGAACTCTGCAAAACTGGAGCACATAAAACTGATGGGGAAAAGGGCTGCAAGTATAGCATTAAGTTGTCCCAGTAGGTAAATGTTAAGAAATGCCACTGCATTAAATTTTAAGAGTCCACAAATGTGCTTTTATTTTAAAATATTCTCAGTTCAGCACAATCTAGATTATATAATTTAAAAAATAGTTTTCTATAAATGACATTCTATAAATGACATAAACGACTTTAGCTTAATTCTCTCATTATGAAGTGGCTTGAGCTTCTGCTGGGTCAAATTATGATGCCATATTTTTAAGCTTAAAGGGCTATGGGCTGTATTAGAAATTTTACCAGAAGCCTTATTCCAGGCTCAGTGTACATGATGGTTAGAAATGTTATTTCCTTGGAGGTCTTGCCTTGTTCCCATATCATTCTATAATGTATAAATTAAGAATATCACCAAGAACACTTAGTTGTATTAAATACATGTGCCAGTGTTGACAGTTCACTAGCTCTTCTGAGCATCTTGGGAACCCTCTTCACCAAAAAGTTTTAAAATATTGTTTCAGAACATGCAAACATCTCACTTTTGTTCACATTTTTCCTTCTTCCATCTATTGTTAGAGTGCACATTTTGCAGGAAAATGGCAAAGACTTCACTGAATGAGGAAACCATAATCTTAACTTCTGTCAATCAGGTATATTGTGGGAAGAGTGTGAATACTACAAAACTTTGTATTGCTACAGGCCGTTTCTGAAGTAAAAGGCTGTGGACAACAAAAGGCTAAGATCCTACTTTAGTCTTAAACACCTGGTCTAGGGCTTTTAACGAGTGCTGAGATAGGTAAACATTTTTGGCAGCTGAGAAGACATAGCATATTATTTTCTCCCTAGCATATAAAATATCTTTCATGGGACAGATGGCAGTTTTACCTTCTAGATAAACATGATTTCAGATTGTCCATAAAGCTGCATACGCAGAAAGATCTTTAGACAGAAAATTGTAAGTATGCCTATGAAAAGAGTTAAATCTTTATTTTATTAATGTTTAATCTTCCTAATTTTCAAAAACAGGTTAAAAGATAAGATCATGATTTTGAGAATCTACAAAAATAACATCCTTTTAAAGAACTTTAAGAAACCAGAAACTGCTATTTAGAGGCATTGATGAATACCTGCGCCTTTCATTGTGTGCCTAGGTATTTAAAATACTAGCCCTTTTATATATATTTTTCTTTATTTTACTTTTTTGTTAAATTCCTCACTCTAGATCTTAAAGAACCTGCTCTTCTACATAGACAAATGACCTACCTTCAAAAGGATATGAGCACAACAAAGGTTATGATTAAATGCTTTGGTAAAAAAAAAAAAAAGACTTCTTAACTTACCTGGATTCCAATCCACCTATCCTTGTTTACATTTGTGATATAGAGACTGTGATTATTTAATATTTGCTTTGTCCTGGAGATTAGAGTCATAAGGGCATTCAGATTCTTTGACACTAAAGGACCTTTTACGTGTGACAGAAAATGATGACTCAGCTTTTCAGACTGTCTTAATTGCATTTAGAGTATTTAGAGAGGAAAGAACACAGGAAAATACACATAAGGTTAGAATGTAAAATATAACCCAGTCTAATGAAACTTAATATAACGTTAAAAAAAGCCCCAAATGTTTTTTCCCCACACAGGATAAAAATGAATGTGAGGCATGTCTTATAAAGAATGAAATATATGCACTAGATATCTGCAGTTCCTGCTGTGAATCATAACTGACTAAAAATGAAAAGTGATAACCAAAAATACATTTTACATCTTAACTGCTTAAAATTTATCTTTGGAGTGATTTGTGCATAACGTATCATTAAATCCTTCAGGTAGTAACTATGATATTGATTTTCTTCAAAAATGCTGCAGCTTTCATCAGAAAGCTGAACAATATCCTACGTATCTCAGATATTACCTACGGTCCATCCTGTTAGCCTAACAATTGTCTATAGGCATAAACCACCTGAAAAGTAAGAAAAAGAAATTAGTCGAGCAGAACGGAAAAGTAATTATGCCATTTAAAAATGTAATATACATCTTAACTCCTGGCTTGCTCATGAGCAGCAATAAAGAATTACATCTGACAAACAGTCTATAAAGTGCCGTTGATTTTTCTATAACATTTTATAACCTGAGCATAACAAGACCAGGTTTCTCTTAGCATCTAGTATGAACTTGCATTCCATGATGAATGTATTGCTTTTCAGTGTATGGTTTCTTTTGAAAATTTTTCCTGCTAAAAATACATTAGAATGGGGGCATTAAAGTACTTTTACCTCCTGACTGCAAAGACACCAATAATTTTTAATGTCTCATTGAGAATTCTACTGAAATTCTCTGATTACACTCATTCAGAAACAGTTTCCTATTAAAAGATTATTCAGATGAACATTATAATTTTACCAAATAGCTATTTGGCAATGTCTAGAGGAAATCCCTACCGGTTTTAAAATGTTTGTAAATCTTTGTTGTAAGATTCTGCAATCTCTGAGCTACTACATCAACATACTATTTCATTTTTCTATAAAGCATAAACTAGAAAGATTATTTTGTTGTCTCTTTTAAGTTCAGGCAGCTTTTTACAACACACAAAAGCAGCCTGATAAAATTGAGAAATCTCCTTTCTTTTGGAATTTCATATCAAACTTCTCGCATCAAACATCAGACATCAACAATGCTTTGCCTTGGTTTCCGTACTTCTCCTGGGATGCTCTTTCTGTCCTGTCTCTACTGTCACCTCTACTTTTCTTCTCAGTTGCCAAAGCAAATATCCTCCACAATGCAGTTAATAATAATGTTGGCACTGGAATTTATCAAAAGGATATAAAGAAGAAAGGGGAGAAGTGCTTCATATAAAGGCCTTTCTAGAAGCCTGATCATGGAGAAATCACATGATTTTAGCAATATGTTATAAATAGCTGAAAATGTAGAATGATATAATCACATTATTAAAAGAAAAAAACTTTTAAATGACAATCTGGTTGCAATTTGCCTGGGTATACAGCTATTTCATTGAACAGCAGAATGTCTGCTTTGCTGAGCTACTTTAGACACACAAGGCAGCCTTTTAAAAGCTTTGGCAAAAGAAGGGGACTTAGCAACATTCAAAAACTTGGAATTGTAATTAGATGCAAATATCTCAATTTTTAGGAATTTCCACTCATGGACATGTTTTGTTTCCCTGGAAGAGGGTTCTGTTCAATATTCATATTTCTTCCATCTCTGCTTCCATCTAACCCCATATAAAGAAAAAATCTTTGTACATGACCTTTTGGGATAGACTGTGCTGTACCCCAGAGAAAACATTCTGCACATTTTCTTTACCAAATGTCTGCTTAATTCCTCTTACAGGCACCTAAGGTCCTCCTTTGGGTCTAGTATTCAAATACTGTGTGGTTGTAGCCCTGTGGCTGCTCTTGCCAACTAACTCATGAAAAAAAAAAAAAAAAAAAAAAAGAAAGAAAAAAGAAAAAGCTTTGCTTGGCACATATTTCTGTTCCTGTGGTTGTTTTAGTTTTCTGATTTGTTTGTGATCTTCACAGAATGAGTACACATCTTGGTCGCTTCTGCTTTCCATGTTTGGGCAGCAGTATTTTAACAAGCTGCTTGTGTATCTGGCTCACGTACGACAGGCTTTTGGCCACTGAATCAGTGCGAGAGCTGTCTCCATTTTCAAAATGCACGAGAGAAGCACAAATAAACAGCAGCAGATGAGAACATGGAGACAAAACTTGCCCTGTGCTCCGAGGAAGGAGTGGCAGGGCACATGGGTGCATTTTGGGCCTTGTGTGTTGGAACCAGACGACAAGCACTACAGAAACAAACTTGTAAGCACATGCAGGTAGACTGACTTACTGCGATTAATTTCTGAAGAGGGAAAGCAAGCTATAAAAACATCATATATTCTAGTTTTATAAGCTTAAAGCTACAAGAAGAAACAGGACAATCTAAGGAAACAGCTGCCTGTGGAACATACTGAAAAGGCATGGTGCCAGAAAGAGAACGTGCCGTGTACTACATGCTTATTAACAATATACAACAATGAGGGATTTTTTTCTGCAGTATCAATGTTAAAAGTAGGCCAAAAAGGCATGGAAAAAAATAAAAAAGTTAAAAATCCGTTTTGGAAATGCAATAAAATGTGCTAATTGGACAACGCAATCATCAAGAAAATTCTGACATTAATAATGTAAAAGCAAATATCTGATGAATAAAAAAAAACTCCTAGTGAGTGGTGTGAAATGGAAACAACCTTTATAAACCAATATAGGGAACAAGTAGCTAATGAACTCACTCTCAATTATCAAGTCATTTTATAGAGACAATTATTCACACCTTGCAAGAGACACAAGTTAATTCTCTTGCAAAGCAAAAATGTAGAACCTCATGTTTGTGCTGAAATCTTTCGCTTTTTCACTTTCCCTTTTACATTCAGCTATATACTGAAACCAATGTGCTCATCCAGGGAAAAATAAACTATTCATTCTACCTTATCTACATGCACAATGCTGGAAAATCAAAGCGACTCAAACAAAGCAACTAGCTGAGATTTTTCCTTATTCCTATCTTAGAGTACATACTGTCTGCACCTGTAAAGCCCAATATTAGCATAAAAACACAGGCAATTACCTTTTTCATGTCTCATTTCAAATGTTCTTTTTTATCGCTATTTTTAATAAAATTAAATGCCTAACCGAACAATCACAAGTACTTTCACATTGCTTAGTTTTAGGTACTTAATTTAGGTAGGTATGAAGTTTAGAGGCCAGACTCCCCCATTATGGTTAATTAAGAGTGAGATGGTTCCTCCAGAGTGAAGCCCTGCACCGGGCTGTGTTGAATCATGTTCTGGAGAAACACCTCTCTGCTTACTACGTAGGCAGTTTCCCAATTGCAGCACCTAGGTGCTGTATTACATAGTTACCACAACAGCACTGAATCAGAAAAAGAAAAGATTTCCCCTCACCAACCCCTGCCCCCGCCAGCAACCCAAACTGTAAGTCCCTTCTCTAAAGCTATGTCTTAAAAAAAAAAATTAAAATCCATGTATGAAGCTAAAAACAGGGCCACACATCTCTCTTTTCAGACTCTACAATCTGATGAAATTACAATCTGATGTGAACGGGCTTTCCAGGGTAATTCCAAATGCAAAATCAATTAGAGTGAAAGATCTTCCTTTTTTTTCCCCTCATACTAGATTCTGATTGAGTAACCATATCATAGGTAATAGCTGAGTGAAGAGAATTGCTGGGTTATTCTGCAACCACATTGGTTCTATTTTCACTCATGCTAACAACTTCTTGGGGTGTGATGGAGGCTCTTTCAAAATTGATACTCTTGTGCTAACTTGATTTATTTTGCCCACCATCAAGCAACAAACTTTCTGTGTGTGGATGTGGTAGGGTTACCAGGCAGTACCATATTTTATTAAGTTAATTAACAGTTTTGTTCTGGTTGCCATAACTTTTTCCTTTTTAGTGTACAATATGTGGTCTAAATAATAATCTGAACATCAACATTCTTCCCTTTTGCAACTGAGTATGCTTTCCATATAGCACTATGACTTTAAAGCTGCGGTGGTAGAACTAAACTGCAGATAAAAACAGGGAACGAGAGAATATGGAAAAGTGTGATCCCATTCAGGAGCCCTGATTCACGCTCAGAATGCCACTGCAACGGGAGGAACTCAATACACAGTATTACAAAATGCAGTGCAGTATTAAATTACCAAAATAAAACAAATTTATGCATCACATAGTTTTAAACATTAATACAGAGAGACGGAACTAAAAGAAAGAAATGACCAACTCTAACAGGCAGGTTTTGTCTATTGCCACACCACCTATAAGAATTGGAAAAATAATATTTAAGATTTTTTTTTCTTCTCATGTTACAGTGTTAGCTACATTATATTAACAGTCTTCCCAACGGTTCTATTTTCAGAAAAGCATTAAAGAGGTAACTAGAAATTCACCTTTTAACCAGATATAAACATGCCTTAGCAGTGTAGATGTAGAATACAGGAGAAAAACTGAGCAGTAATACAAGTTTAATTAATTTTTCACTTCTTAGGCTAAGCAAGTAAAATTAAACAGAACCACTGTGGAAAAAAAAAAGTGTATTTATAAAATTCTTTCAGTTTCAATAGTGATTATGGGTGTTTGTATACCAGGTAAGAGACTATTAGGCTTGATTCCACATGACAGCTGTACAACGACATCACATCCGCCTTCAGCTTTGAGGCAATATCATGGTGCTGTAAGAAACCTGATTCTCTGTTTTCAATGTCTTTTTTTGTGTGTGTGTGTGCCCTGTGTCTTTTAGAACAGTACGGCCTCTCTATTTTCATAATAGAATCATAGAATCATCTTTTCAACATTCATTCTCCTGAAATAAAATTTTCCTTGACTATGAACGACATTTCCAGGATCAGTCTACTTCATGCCTGTGCTACAGCAAAGCTTTTCCCGTGCACTGTGGGCACTACTGGAACAATCTCTTAACAATTGTAAGCCATAGTTCTGTTTAAACAGTAAAACATAACAAATGTAAAGTGATAATCATGGAACAAATAGGACATTACTTTTGGACTTTTGCTTCTTCAGAGGAAGGTAATGGAGAACCAGCACGAGAGTTGTGTTGCTAGCTTGCTTCCCCTCGCTAAGTACTGCTGACTTTCAAAAATAATGACGTGCGGCCTAAAGGCAGGTGTTTTCCATTCTTGAGAACTAATTTTTCAAAATTAATAAACTTTAGGAGGACACAATTTAGAGCAGAACTCATCACTGTTCTACTAGATTAACTGCAGCCATAGCAACCTTTTCTAAGACCTGTATGAGAAAGCAAGCATCATGTAAGTTTCTTTATCTAACTTCCTTATTTTTTTTTGTTTTTTGGTAAACTCTGGTTCCACTGAAGTTATGGCACTGATACAGGAATCAGTGAAATCCCACAATCTTTTTGATACAGGTCTAAAAAATACTCATGGGGCCCTTACAACTCATGGATTTGCAGCTGAAAACGGGAGATATCTCCTGATGCCAATAAATATCACTCATATCCAGACAGAGCTGCCAGTGGTCAGGGATTCTGACCTAAAATGTAGTTACTGAGGTAGTGGCTTTTATATCAAGCCCTTGCTCTGCTACAGAAGTGCATCATGCTGTACCAACAAGTCTTGTTGATATGACCTTTGCTTTCACAAAGCAAGGACTAGGGAAGTGACCGTTCCCATGTACTCAGTGATGGTGAGGCTGCACCTTGAACACTGTGTTCAGGTTCGGGCCTGTAGAGGGATGGCTAGAGAGCCGCGTACATGGCTGCCCAGCAGGCCTGCTCAATTCCAGCCTTCAGGTTTCAGTGAAAGAACAAAGGGAGTGCTAACTAGGAGATAAGAAAGTAGACCAAGGTCAGAGGGAATAAAAGAGCTGTTGAACTAAAAGGATGAGCTAAACAAGTAAGGGGGGCTGTAAGGGTCTGAGTTAGATCATTGTCTACCAATTAGGAGCCTGTGTAATTACATCACTAATTGTTAAGAATCATATAAATGTACTGCCTGAAAAGCTAATAAACGAAGTCAGTTCCAGCTTCTATGAAGTTGATGTCTGGCATTCCTGACCCGCTCCAAGCTGCAACAAGTGGCGCCCGAACAGGGACCCGATTCCGAACGGGGACAAGATTCCGAACAGGGACACGATTCCGAACAGGGACAAGATTCCGAACAGGGACAAGATTCCGAACAGGGACAAGATTCCGAACAGGGACAAGATTCCGAACAGGGACCTGGCACAACGGTGCGGGATTCCGGAGGACGACGTACGGGTGCAGCCGAGTGATCCGACCAAGAAGGGGACCGGAGCGGGTAAGCCGGCCGTGATTGCGCACACGGGAAGACGGCGTGGGGTAACGGTTAGAAGCAGAATTCCCAGTGCACGTGTACATGGAGCGAGAAGCTGCTGAACAACTGCTGCTGGACTTATTAGCAAAAAGGGAAGCAGCAGTGAGCACGAAGAAGCTGTATGAGTTGATTAAGTGGGCAAGGGAGAAAGGACATTTAAAGGAGCCACAATTTGTTTTTAGTATAACAGAGTGGTGTGAGATAGGGAACTCATTATGGGAAGCCACTCTGGAGGGCAACAAAGCTGCCAAAGAACTGGGTCAAACTTGGCGCGAGGTGGCGAATCAGCTCAAGTGTATGCAGGCTGAAAAGAAAATGGTAGCAGCCGCGACGCAGATGCTGCAAGGGGAGGAATCAACTCCTGAGGGATCGGCAGTGCAGAAGGGCCCCCTTGGACGAGGCGCCACTGCAGTCCCAAAGAGCACCGCCAAGGAGTTGATCGATAGCGTTCTCGGAGGTGGGTCGTCGCAACTTCAGCGTCCCTTGGAGTCATCACCTCCACCACCGGAACCTGCGCCAGCCGAATCGACCGCGACTCCCGAATCGCCACAGCAGCCGTCGGCGCCATCACTCCCGGCAGGGGCAGCTGGAAATAGACCACAGGAGCAACCACCAGAGCGAAGCCGGGACCGACCCTCTGATAAGCTGTTCCGAGAAGCCTCTAAAGCGCTGGTTCAAGCCCAGGCAGATGGGCGAGCCACAGATGGGGGGTGGTCGGGGGCTTCCGGGGGGCTTTCGGGTCCGCGGGTTTCCTCTTCGCGTTGGTCTGGGGTTATCAGGGATGCAATTCTGGAGGGTCAATGGGAGCCGGCTATGAGGGTAGCGTGCCCGGTAACCTTTGAGCCGGATGGTCAAGGTGGGGCAGCGGGTAAATGGGATCCGTTTGACTGGAAAATTCTGAGTCAATTGAGGGATACGGTCGTGCGTTGGGGGATCAAAGACGAGCCCTCCAGACAAATGCTATCCTACATTTTTAACAGCGATATGCTTCTTCCTAGTGACTGTCAACAAATCGCAAAATTAATCTTGACACCAGGACCGCCACGCCACCGAAAACCGCTGGTGTCTGGAGATCCATTGCCAACCCGTCTGCCCGCGTCCTCATCTGTGCCGGTGGCACCTGCACTGTCTGTGCCCCCACTCCCGAACCGCCCCGTCGTGTCTAAGAACGGCCCGGCTGGGTCCAGGACTTGTTAGATCACCTTGAAAAAAAAGGAGAAGGGGGGCCAGGGAAGAAAAGACGAATGAGATCAAGGAGACTCATGTTGCTGAGGGCTTGACGAAAGCCAGGAGGGAGGTGCAAGGGAATTTGATCTGTCTTGTAAAGTGGGGGTTGGAGAATTGTAATGCTTTAAGTGAGGACAGAAACCGTTATTAGGGCTATTGTTTCTGTTTGCTATGTTCATCTCTATTATGTGTTGTATCCTTTGTATATTGATGCCGACACGAGGTATGGTTGAAAGGTGGAAATTTGTATGATCTGTAGAGTCATAAAATTGTTGTGCGAAGTAGAATCCAAGACCTTGAGAAAGAAGATGTTTGCCTGCCCAGGCTGAGTGATAAGGAGCATGGAGGCGGCTGCCCAGCCAGGCTCAGAGCCGACCTCCTCCAAAAGCAGCTGAAGGCGGCTGCTCGACCGGGCTTGCAGCCAACTTAACTGCAAACATCCTCTAAATTAGTTTGAAGGTCAAACACCCGAGAGGGAGGAGATGAGAAAGGCAAGACCCTCAGACTGACGGTTGCGACCACTTACTGGTATGCGCACCTGCACGACCAGGAGGGAAGGTTATGTGACTGAAGGTGGAGTTTGTCCACCTGCCCCGGTCTGCCTGCTGGCACGTACTGGCCCTACGTGACAGGATGCACCGGGCTTAAACAGATAAAGCAGAGCGTAAAAGGGGGGGGCGGTGAGACTCCTAACACTGAGACCCACGTTGTCTCTGCGGGGACGCCTGCCGAGTTGGGAGTCTGTCAGCAACCCTCTAATCTGCTAACTCAAGAGAATACTCAGTCTCAGTATCCTGCCGACGAGTGTTACCTCAAGAGTAATTATCTATGCTTGGTTTCTGAAATCGGATGGGTGACAGAGAAAATGGGAGAGGCCTTAGCTGGAAGCAACCTCACATACATCAGATGTAGCAGGCAAACAGCTGGTACCCTAGCGGTGGGAAGTGTGAGCCTGCAGAACATCATGAGAGGAAGAAGTGTCCTGTACTACTAAGCAGGCCTTGCTGGTACAAAAGAAAAAGGGGGAATTGTAGAGGGATGGCTAGAGAGCCGCGTACATGGCTGCCCAGCAGGCCTGCTCAATTCCAGCCTTCAGGTTTCAGTGAAAGAACAAAGGGAGTGCTAACTAGGAGATAAGAAAGTAGACCAAGGTCAGAGGGAATAAAAGAGCTGTTGAACTAAAAGGATGAGCTAAACAAGTAAGGGGGGCTGTAAGGGTCTGAGTTAGATCATTGTCTACCAATTAGGAGCCTGTGTAATTACATCACTAATTGTTAAGAATCATATAAATGTACTGCATGAAAAGCTAATAAACGAAGTCAGTTCCAGCTTCTATGAAGTTGATGTCTGGCATTCCTGACCCGCTCCAAGCTGCAACACGGGCCCCTCACTACAAGAAGGACATGGAGGTGCTGGAGTGCGTCTGGAGAAGGGCAGCAAAGCTGGTGAAGGGGCTGGAGCACAGATCTTACAAGGAGTGGCTGAGGGAGCTGGGGTTCTTTAGTATGAAGGAAGCTTAGGGGAGACCTTATTGCGCTCTACAGCTGACTGAAAGGAGGTTGTAGAGAGGAGGGGGTCAATCGCTTCAGAATAACTATCAATAGGACAAGAGGACATAGCCTCAGATTGTGCCAGAGAAGGTTCAGGTTAGACATCAGGAAGAATTTATGCACGGAAAGAGTGGTGGAACCTTGGAACAGGCTACCCAGGGAAGTGGTAGAGCCATTGTCCCTGGCAGTGTTCAAGAACCATGTTTATGAGGCGCTTAGGGCCATGGTGCTTGGGCACTTGTGTGGAGATAAACCTCATGAGGTTCAACAAGGGCAAGTCCAAGGTCCTGCACCTGGGGAGAAATAACCCCAGACACCAGTACAGGCTGGGGACTGACCTTGTGGAGAGCAGCTCTGTAGGGAGGGACCTGGGTGTCATGGTGGATGACAAGTTGACCATGAGGCAGCAGTGTGCCCTCGTGCCCAAGAAGGCCAATGGGATCCTGAGGTGCATTAAGAAGAGCGTCTCCAGCAGGTCGAGGGAGGTGATCCTGCCCCTCTACTCAGCCCTGGTGAGGCCACATCTGGAGTATTGCGTCCAGTTCTGGGCTCCACAGTACAAGAGGGATGTGGAGCTGCTGGAGAGAGTCTAGTGCAGGGCTACAAGGATGATCAGGGGCCTTGAGCATCTGCCCTACGAGGAAAGACTGAGGGAGCTGGGCCTGTTCAGAAGAGAAGGCTGAAAGGGACCTGGTCAGCATATATAAATATCTCAAGGGAGGGAGTGAGGAGCATGAGGCTGGCCTCTTTTCACCAGTGGCCACTGATAAGATGGAAATGGTCACAGACTGAAGCACCAGAAGTTTCACAGAAACTTAAGGAAAAATTTCTTAACACTGAGGGTTGACAGAGCACTGGAACAGGCTGCCCAGAGAGGTTGTGGAGTCTCCTTCTCTGGAGATCTTCAAAACCCGCTTGGACACAGTCCTGTGCCACGTGCTCTAGGTGACCCTGCGTGTGCAGGGGGGTTGGACTAGATGATCTCTAGAGATCCTTTCCAACCTTAAGCATTCTATGATTCTATGGTTTAGCACGCACAGTGTTGAAGCACTTACAGTTGGCCTTGATTATCTTTAAGGTCTATTTCCAACCACAGTGATTCTGGGGAAGCAAAGACAATTCTGAGTTTTCAAAAAATAAAAGGGCAGAGGGCACCGTTAAAGGGGAAGCTAAATCAACACCAGCCACCTAATGTTTTAGCGATGCAAAACTAGGTAGTGCCTCAAAAGCTGGTATTTCAGTATCTTATTTTTTTGTTGATTTCCTAGGCTGGCCCCGGCGCACCCTCTTTAGGCTGGTGCCTTGGCCAAGGGCGGTCGCCCCCGAGGCGGTCGCGAGCAGCGGCGCGGCCGTTGGCGCCGTTAACGGCGGCCACGGGCGGGGGCCGGCGAGCGGTCACGTGGCCGGCGCGGCGCGGCGGGGCGGCGCGAGCAGGCAGCATGGCGGCGGCGCTGCGCGGCCTGGGCCTGCTGCAGGGCCGAGCGCGGGTGGCCGCTGCGGCCGCCGCCACCGCCTCCCTCCGCCGGGCCGGCCGCGGGGCGGGCGCCGCCGCTCTGCCCGCGCCCGGGAGGAGCTTCGCCTCGGAGGCGCGCGAAGAGGAGGAGCTGCGGGTGCGCTACCTGGACGACGAGCACAAAGGTACCGCGGCGCGGGGCCGCCCGCCCACGCCTGGCCCTCTCCCCGCTCCCCGCCCGGCCCCGCGCTGGCGCCGCCGCTGCGGGAGCACCCGGAGCGCCGCGGGGCTGCGGCCCCGGCGCCGGGGTCAGGGGGCGGGCGGGGAGCGGCGGCCGCTCCTCCTCCTCCTCCGCGCCCGCCTCCTCCTCTCGCCCGCATCCTGGCCCGGTCCTGGCGTCTGCCGACCTGCCGCGTGCAGGCGGGGCCTTCCGATCCCCTCTGCGTGCCTGTTTCTACACTTCTCTTCCAAAAGCAGTGTGTGTTTGCTCCGTGAATATGCAGTGCTGTTTTTGGCTTGGCGTCTGGTGACCTGCTTAGGGCGAGAAGGAAGTTTAGCAACAAGCTGCTGTGCCTGTGCATCCTCTCACCTCTTTGCACCCGTGCTGCTCCCTCTGCCCAGCTCTGGTGAGGCCGCATCTGGAATATTGGGTGCAGTTCTGGGCTTCCCAGCACAAGAGGAATGTGGAACTTCTAGAGAGGTCTAGCAGAGAGCCACAAAGATGATTAAGGGACTGGAGCCTCTCGTATGAGGAAAGACTAAGCGAGCTGGGCCTGTTTAGCCTGGAGAAGAGAAGATTGAGGGGATCTGATCAACATGTACAAATACTTGGGGGGAGAATGTAAAGAGGATGGGGCCAAAATCTTCACGGTGGTGGCCAGTGGCAGGCAAAGGGTGGTGGGTATAAATTGAAATACACAAAATTCCACCTTGATGTGAGGAAGAACTTCTTTATTGTGGGGGTGACAGAGCCCTGGAACAGGCTGCCCATGGAGGCTGTGGAGTCTCCTGCTCTAGAGATCTTCCAAACCCACCTGGATACCACCCAGTGCCACATGCTCTAGGTGTCCCTGCTGGAGCAGGGCGGGTGGGCTAGATGATCCCTAGAGGTCCTGTCTGACCCCAGCTGTCCTGTGATCCTGTGCACCTGTGCTCTTGGCTGCTGCCAGCGCTGTTCTGTGCCTCCTTCTCAACCATATTGAGCGTCCAGTGTGATCCTCCTGGCTACCAAGCCCATGCTGCAGAGTCACCTGGAGCCAGGGTACTGCAATGGGCAGGCTTAATATCTCACCTTTTGATTTCGTGTCCACCAAACTATGGAGGTCTTCTTTGGTGGTGCTTGCCCTTCTTCAATCTTCCTCTTGAGTGCAGGAGAAAAATATAGAAAAACAATTATTCCTAGTTTTTCTAGAGAGAGGTCTTTTCTGGAGTACTGTTCTTCTGAAACATGACTGTTTAGAGGAATAGTAAGTCTTAGAATAACTGTATATTGAGATTTATAGTTTGGACATGCATGCATATGCATTGAGGTTCAATATTTTGTATTTGAGCGTGAGAATTTACAACATTCTTCTTTTTCAAAGGAGAGCAGAGGTTCTACTTTCATCTGACTTCAGGCTTTCTTGTCACTGTCAAGAATCAATAAGGTTGATAACATACTTACTTGAAGCCCAAACTCATTTCTGTCTCAGGAATTGTTCTCTTCCCAATCTCTTCCTTCAAGATGTGTTTCTTTAACCCCATTTTTCCAGCTAGCTGTGGAAGTGGGAACTGGTTTGAAACACTTAATTTTTTAATATTTTGAATTGAGGTGAAAATAGAGCAAAAAAAGGAGAAGAGGATCAAAGAAGACTTTTAAAGGTTAGAGGTGTGGTTTCAATTGTTTGATTTTATATTTCTTCAAACAAGAAGTAGAAGATATTTGAATAATTTTAGTTATACATAAGACATGACTTTAATTTCTGCTGTTACACAACAGATAATGGAAGGGTGAAGTGTATTCCAACCACAGAATTGGCTGGGAATCTTTGCTTTTGTAATGCTAGAGAGGTGCTTGGTGCTTTGTACCTATCTGCTGTTCACTGCTGAGTAGTTTTGATGTAGATATTGTGAATTGCTTTGTGCACAGACCTGCAGGGAATAGCTAGTTTTACATGACATTAACCCACCTCTTCATTCTTTTTCTGTTGCCAGAGCAAGACTGTCTGAAGTTGCTTTTCTTCCCTTAATAATATACCTATCTTTATTGAAGGTGGACTTGAAAAATCCCAGAACACAGTTGTTTCATTTGGAGTTTCATTTGGACTTCTCCTCCATTCCATCTTCTCCCCTTCACTCCCACAAAAAAAAGAAAGAAAAAATCTAACCAAAAAAAGTCTATACTAATATATATACATATATATATATAGCTAATTTTCTTCTCTTTTAGTACCAGAGAAGGCATTTAGTTGAGCTTCAAGTTCTCCCTTATTTTCCTAGCAGTTGGGAATTTTTATCAAGGTGTTCCAAAGTTAGTTACTCATGTACTGCTGTTGTCTGCAAAAGCTTCCTGTGCTTCCTTCAGCAGCAGAGATCGGGCCACCTTTCTGTGAAAGCCAAAACTTGTCTCTGTCCCTTTTCAACCCATGCTGCTGTTGCACGCCTTGCACCTTTCTTTGCTCCTTACAGTGTGCAAAACCCCTGCTTGCTGCCTTGGGGCTTTAACCCTCCCTTGTCTGCCTTGATACCAGTCCTTTGCCCCAGTACGTCGTGTCCTTCCCAAATGGGACCCAAGTGCTTGTCATCTTTGATAGCATCCTTCTTTGCCACATGCAGGGATGCAGACCCCATTCCTTCAACCACCTCGTTAGAGCACCTAGATGGTTGGTCATGCTGTGATTCCAGTCTTATGCCCTCCTGCTCTTTTTCCGCCTCTGCTGTCTTGGCTCCTACAGCAGAGAATGTTGGGGAGAGAGGAGAACTAAAGGATGGGAGCTGCCTGCCATAGATATGTGAACCATGTTAACTGAGGGGGTTCGTATACCACAATTTTGGCAGCTTCTGAAATATATACTGACATTAGGCTATATTTGGAAGGATTTTTTTTTGTGACTTTATGACTTACAGGTTTGAACTGGAGTAGAATATTTGCTTGAATACATAATACAAAAAATGTAGGTATTGGAAGAACGTGTTTGAAAAAATGTATTCTAGGCAACGTGTTATAGCTCATGATGCTTTCAGAATCAGTTTTCTATGGCTAAAAGTTATTTCAGTGTTATTTTTTAATAAACATGTGTCTCTTACGCTATTTAAAGTTCCATTTGATGATCTCTCTTAAGGCTGAAATACATTTTGGAAATTTCAGAAGGTTTAGCCAAGTTACATCAAGTTACATCGGTGAACAACTATAAATTCTAATGAACTGAAGGCTCGGTAACTTATAGCTGGAATTAGCAGAAATATCTTTTTAATCTTTACTCAAGTGTTTCACCCTTTTTTTTTTTTTTTCCTTTTCATCTGTGCTTTACTTCAAATTTTTGTGATGGACTATATTTGGATAGAATGTGTGTGTCGGTCTATTTAATAGAAATAAATATGCTTCCTTAAATAGTTTTTATATTGATCAGTGAAATTCTGATGAGGGCAGAATAATTAATATGAGTGTAAAGACAAGATTTATTTAGAGTAGCCATGTAAATGCGTTTCTAATAAGTAAAGAGACTGAATATTTTGGAGATTTACAAAGTGCAAAAGAAAACAAGTAAAAATCAACATTTGAAGCAAGATTTCCTGTGTGCCAATTTAAACCATATTTAAAACCATGATCTAATCACTTTACTTAAATTGTTTTGTACTACATTGAATGAAATGTGATTATCTCTCTTAACAGTTTTAAATAATCATAGCATTATTTCTTTTCTGTAATCATCACTAAAATACAGGAATCTTTCTTCTTCATATGCAACTCATATGCAAATCCATAGTTACTATACTATAAAATGTGGATGTTTTTGGGAATTTACAGAGGTTTCAAAGCTATCAGTGTGCATCGTATGTGTGCATGTATATGCATGTATGCATACAGTATCTATATGTATGTCATTAAAGAACATTTTTATGTGTGTCTTATATAATTTCACAGTAGCTTGTTTTAAATATTAAGAATGATTTAATGTTCAGCTTTCTCTTGAGACAAAGCAAACTATATGCTCTCCTTTTTTAAGTCACCAGTGATGCACAACCTGTGGTTGGCTGGAGAGGTAGCAATCTGTGAGTAGGAATGCCTATGTTGCTCTGCTGTGGAAGTCACGATCCTCTTCTGGAGAGGATGGCTAGCAGGGTGAAAGTTGCTTCAGAGTACACAGACTTAAGTTTGAGTAGATAAACATTATTTACTAAAGTGTGCTCTTGAGTAACATGAAGATGACTGCAAGGAAAAGTTCTGAAGTTAATGTTGAGGTTAGTTTAGCTGAGTGCTTATTCCTTTGAAGTGGGTCTACTATCTTCTTGACCTGTAAGTACCTGTAGGTACTGTAATGTTATCATTGGTGTTTCTACTCATATGTCAAGGAATGTTGATGATTAAATTTTATTTATTTTAAAGTTTGTTATGGTATCAGAAAGATTGTGTATCTTAACCCTGCATTGTGTAACAGGAATAATGGATGATAACTAAATGCGTCATATGCAGAAGTAACATATTTCAGAGTAGATTTTCTGTATGACTAATTATATTTGTTGGAACAATAGCTATCTGTATGGCAGTAAAGTCTTTTTTTTTTTTAATTTTTAATTGACTTTGTGATGGAGACTTTGCAGCGTTACAAGAAGCTTCATTTTTATTTTTTGCTTCGGTTAAGGTATTTCTTCCCATCTAAAATTTATATTGCCATATGACTAGTTTATTCCAGGATTGGATTTGCAGTGTGACTTGAAGCTTAAAATCAAAGCCAGATCAATTGCCTTTTTCTTGCTTTATACGTGGTGCTGCTCTTGTCTAATGTATTTGTATGAACATGCGCACTATTTGAATTTGGAGCAATCCTCCTGAAAAGTACGTTGTGATAGCACAAGAAAAATACTGCAGTCAGAAGCACATCTTGAATATTGTCCTATTTGTGTAACAAAGTAAGAAGTGAACAGATTTCCCTTGTAAGTGCTGAAAAAGAGTCCTTGCAGGAGGTGCTGTATGAGCACCTCCAACCATGCGGATGAACAGGTAGAATTGAGGCTTGCGGGGCACAGGAATGCAGGTCACTGGAGTCAGGCAGGCTCTTCTCCCCTTTTAGGAAGTTGCGGTAGATAACAACCTGTTGGGCCTTGGAAAGAAGCGAGAGGGCAGGTTCGCTCTTTCTTATTTGTGTTTAGCCATTCCCATCTGAATTTTGGGAATAGCAACTGGTGAATGGAGGACTTTGGCTTTAAGCTGATGGCTGTCAGAGTGTGTTTAATCTTGCCTTGCATTTGTGCGTGTACACATAGACACAGGAGGAGCACAAGTAGGGGTCATTCCTTTGGAGGAGAGGTTTCCCAGGAGTGGGAAAGGAGTGGATTACACTGTAACGTCCAGTGGGGCTCCACAGGGTGACTGGAGAGAGCCAGATTGCCTAGAGACTGCTTGCAAGCAGAATGATCAGTGAATGTTCAGACAAGTACTGAGTCTCTTTACAACTTCTGCTTTTAGCTGTAGATTGGCAATACTGTGGGCATTTGTGTTCCAGCTTAATGGAAGCTCCCTCTTTCATATGCATTCCTGCTTCCTGTCCTACATTTGTCCTTCTGTGCTGGATGATGAGCCCTGTACCGGGGCTGAATTCAGTTAATAGAACATTCAGACTTCTGAGTGAAAAGAATTAGCTCTATGTTTGGGAAATAGTTGACTAGAATATTGTTACATGCTTGGTAATGTTTTCAGAATTTTCTCATTTGATGATTGTGGCTGTTAGCTGAGAATGGGTCAAAACAAATGGTGTTTCTGCAGCATCACTCAAACCAGCTCGCACATAATCAACCAGAAAGCCAGCTGATCTCTAGCTGAACTTAAGGGAACTGTGGATGTGTCGGTTGGAGCTGTGTAGCCAAGCACTAGATGCATTTTATGGTGTGGTTTGAGAGAAAAACTACACGGCACTTTTTTGTAACTAGGTTTTCATTTGGTAACCTTTCATGTTTGTGACTTCTCTTTGCTCCTGTCAGAATTGCTGCTCTTTGCTGTGGTAACACTCCATGTTTTTAAGAACTCTTTGAATGTAGCCTGTCTAAATATGGAAACATATGCTTTATAATTAAGTATCATTCCAGATTGCATGTCAGAATTTTGCATTATACACCCAACCTTTATAAGCACTATTTCCATATGAAGATTTTAGGGATATATTTTAGTTCTGAAAATATTTGTCCTTTCTGTTGAATACCGGTATGCTCAACACTATAAGACTTAAGCCTTTTTTTTTTTTACTTCTAGAATAAAGCTTTAAATAATTACGCTATCTCTCTATATATTTGTATAGTAAATATATTTACTATCCTCAGTAATAGTTATTTATTATGTCAAAGTAACATACATATAGATAATATATATTTTTCTGTATTGTAACAGTGGCAATTTTTTCCCCTTCAGGAATTGTGGTGCTTGGATTAAACAGATCTCATGCCAAGAATGCACTTAACAAAAATCTTTTAAAAATGGTAAGTGGAAGAAAAAAAACAAAAAACACATTTCTACTATGAAGGTGAGGTGTTGGAATTAAGTGCTTTAAAAAGTGTTTGGTTATTCCCCTCCCTCCTTTTCTCTGTAGATGACAAAAGCTGTGGATGCTTTGAAATCTGATAAGAAAGTACGAACTGTTATATTCCGGAGTGAAGTCCCAGGGATATTCTGTGCTGGTATGCAAACTTAATTTTCCTGAGAAGCTGGAAAACTGTAATATAATGATGCACACACACACAAAAAAGCCCAGATTCCAAGGAGTCATGTTTGTTTATATCCATTGCAGTAGCAAGGAAAACATTTTCTGTATATTTTCCTCAATTGCTAACAAGAATCAGATATTTGTTTTATTCTTTCTGTGTCATAAAGTGTTTCAAATGTATGTTAGATTAGTCATATTGGTGGAAAATTACTTGATTTTGCTCCTAGAATGTTTCCTGTAATTCAAAATGAGGACTAAATCCATATTGGGCTGCTGTGTAGAAAGCAAATTAGAATGGTATTTTTAATAAATTAACTTTAAGAAAGATACTAAACGTTAAATAAGCTTAAAATTAAAATTCATGATGGAATTGACTGTTACCTACAGGCTGAATAGTCTCAAGTTAAAAAAAAAAGTCACTCAACCCAAATATCAAGCAATGTTCTGCCAAAGTCATAAAGAATAGGAACCTCTGGCCACCAAACATTGGGAAACAGAATTTATTAACATGTCAGAATTAGACAGTGTCTTCTCTCTCCATCAGGAGAAAAAAAAAACATCAGAAATCTTGTCTAGTTCTTTCCTTGTTCAAAATTAATTAAAAACTATCTGGAATTGAGACCAGAAGTCGCTTGTTCATTCAAATGTATGAGTGAACTCTACTAACTATCAAGTTAGATATATATTTATTCTATTTTTTTCCTGGTCATCTGTATAGTCATTTAATTGTGTTGTGTAAAAGCTACCAAATTTACTCAGTGCTAAATGCTTTTTATTATTAAGCAATTTTTTTTATATATATATTTGAGTAGTTTACACTAAGATTTTAAGATTCTTTTCCTTCCTTTTACTTGAATATTAGTGTTCACTTAGGTGCAGTTTGGAGCTTAAAAGACTTCTGTAAAGAATCATTTTAGAAAAAATGAAGCAGTTCATTCA
Organism: Tinamus guttatus; assembly: GCF_059628265.1. Classification (NCBI taxonomy): domain Eukaryota; kingdom Metazoa; phylum Chordata; class Aves; order Tinamiformes; family Tinamidae; genus Tinamus; species Tinamus guttatus. The sequence continues at coordinate 65,299 of NW_028289261.1, forward strand.
CTGTTTAGTGAATGTAGTAATACATATGTATTTAAGTTATCAGGCATGTGAATCTTATTTTGAATCAGTCAACAAGTTTTAAAAATACATAAGTAATAGTTTTAAGGAAAATGAAAGAAGGAAAAGAAATTAAAGAAATTAAAAGTTGTGTTTTTAAACTAATAGAGTGATGAATGTGCAGGATCGAAGCAATTGCCTGGAGAAGCATTGCTGGTTCCTCTGAAAAGGTATCCATTAACTGCATTAACTGAGAACTTGTTACCATTTGAGCTTTTAAACTATTTTTTTATTCAACATTTGTGGTTTATGGTAACTATGATAGGAGTTGTGGCAGGAAGAACACTGGCTTTTCCTTTTTGAAGGGGAAAGGTCAGGTATGCTGTTGCAATTACCTTTTTAATTTGAAGTACTTCTGTAATATCCGTTGTTGGATAGTTTAGCAGAGTTATTTTGATACAAAGAGTTTTTAAAGCTTTGTTTCCTGTCTCTTTACATTAAGTGAATAGCTCAGTGTATGTATTCACAGCCGACTACGATCATTTGTAAAGGGAACATTAGGGGGAAGTTAACCCTGAATGGGGGAGTGGAAAAGATTAGGGCTGGAGAGAGAGTCTGGATCTTAAGTCAAGGAGTAGAGACAGATGTAGTATACCAACAACCAGTGCTTCAAAAGCAAAACAAAAATACAACAGATAAATGTCTAAGAAAGGAAACTGCTAGTGAACCTAGTGAAATGAAGAATGTTCCAACAGTGATATCTGAAGTGCTGGGTGAAACTGAGCAGGAGGCAAAATCAGGCAACAAAAATAGGCAGAAGGAACTCAATGGTTGGTAGGGCTGTTAGTGTAGATGAGGTTAGGGGATGTCTATAAAGAGAATGAAAGGAGATAAAGCATAGGTGGATATGAAGAAAATAGATAAAGGCTTAGATAGGTGGGATGAGGGGAATGAGCATATTTGCCCAGGAAATTGAGCAGAACAGAAGAAAACTAACAAACTTTTGCTTGAGACTACAAACTTTTAAATTCCAAACGACAATATGTTGTTTAAAGTCTTAATTTCTTTAAAAAAATGCAAAGATCATTTTGTGAAGTGTCACATTTTAGTGTGCATTGTAATGAAACACAGTGAGATTCAGCTTGGATGTTTGTTTAATCTTTTATTTTTCCCTCCGTTATGTTTCAGGCTTGCATGTGTGGGAATGTATATGGTTTTTAAAAATATGGTTTTTTTACGATCACTTTGGATTAACATTCAATGCTTTATAGACCACAGATTGAGAAATTGTGTCCTAGAATGTAATTCCTTTTTATGTGTGGAATGAAATTCAAAATCCTCAAGTCTCACCATTCCTCAGCTATCAACAAAAATCTGTGAAAGCTGTAGGCCAAGTCCTTGTAAGGGCTAGTCCACAAAGGATGACATCCATCTGTTCTGTGATAAATGACAGTGTGGTTGATAAAAAGACTGAATCCCTTCTAATGACTGATACGGATTTCAGTACAATTTGGTGAAATTGTATGAAATTTTCACATGGTGAAGTGCAGGATATGAGGCTGGGGGCAGAGACGACGAGTTCTTGTATACGTGCCAACAATCAATCCTTTCATTTCTACTTAGTTTCACTTGCAATCTTTTATCTCTATTTTCTTTAAATGTATTTTCTTACGCTCCATACATCCCCACCCCCAGAAGGTTCCTCATTAATATGCTAGTGCTGATGAAAAGAGACACCTACCAATCAAGGAAAAGCTTCTCTGGAGTTAAGGATGCGCTATGCCTGCGAGGCCTGCCTCTGGCATTTCCAGCAGAAGTGCTCTTGCTCTGTGCCTCTTTCTTCCTTCTAGAAGCTAGTAAATAAAGATTTGGCCTTTTTGAAGCGAACATAGATGACCAGTCCTGGCTTGTGTAAATGTACACAAGTATGTGCCAGTTCTACAACCTGTGCAGCTGAGTCCATGCAGGAATTCTTTTTATTAGCTGGCAATATTTAATCCTCAGAGGAGTTACATCCTCCCAGCCTGTTCATGGAATAAGGCAGGTGTCCCATGGGTAAAAGTCTATGATCATGTAATTAAGAGCTATACTGTGTTCACACAAGGGGCTGAATTAAATTTACATAGGCAATTTCAGCAATTTTGTTTTTATTAGTAATGTGGATTCAACATGCTAGATATATCAGTGGTATTACTTATGCAGTTTTTTTGTGCAGCTTTACAGGACTTTTAATCTTAAAATAGAACTTTGGGGAAACATAATACTGTAAAAAAGGGAAAAAGAATTTCCTTAAGTTGTTGTAGAGCTTTGTTTTGGAGCAACCATGTATTCTGGTACACAATTTTGTATTATGACTTCTTCCGATCTTAAATATGTAAGGTCAGAAAGAAGGCAAAGCTAAAGTCTGTCCCCTGAGAATTACTGCTTTGGTTTTCAGATCATGTTCACTAATGTCTATGTTTCAAAGAGTCAAGTAATTTGAATCTGCACTTTAAAGATTTAAATGCTTTAAAGCATTTGTCTTTCAGTTTCCTAAAGCATATTCCTTTACATAATATTTTGGAACTTGTAACTGTTATAGAAGTTTGCATTTGGGATGTTGTTTTGGCAAGCTAAAGGATGTTATGTGATTGCAAGTCCTCCCTTTTCCTGCTTTTATTCAGTACTCCTGTCTCTGTGTTTGGTGATGTTAAATAGGGATTTTGTTATGCTTAGCAAATACTTGAGACAGGACCAGTGAAGGAGAGATCTCATCTGGTGGATTTGTTTGTTTATTTATTTTTATTCTGCTTAACTTTTTTTTTTTAACCATTTTATTTCTGGATGGTTACAGGAGCTGGAGAAACAGATGCCTTTTATAAACCCTTCCTTTTCTTTCCCCCATTCCACCTGCTGTTCCTTGCACCATGGTTACCCCTTGTGTCCTCTCATGAAAACATGTATATGTGTTTAGAAGTCTATTCCTCTCATGCTTGTCTCGGGTAGCAGTTTCCTGGGACACGGTCTGTTGATTCTGTTTGCAGCTCATACTGTTAAAATAGTAGTGTTTAACTTTATTTAAACTTTGAATAGTTATTGTTTTCCAGATGCCTGGTCAGCCAAATCAATTGGTAACTCCAATTATCTGCTATTCAGTCATTCAGTCAGATTTTTCTCCTTGTATTTCCTTTATTTCATCAAAGATTTGCATTTGAGTTTTCATCCGTTTCCTTGCATCCATCCACTCTCTTGTCCATTGGTTTGTACACATACATGCACATGAGGAAAGAGGGGCTAGGTCTGTTAATATGCAAATTTGAACAAAATTTGTTCTTTGAACAAAAAGAACAAAACTTGTTCTTTTTTAATAATTCTTGAGAAATCAGAAGATGAATAGTTAACTTTTTGTTCTAACTGACTTTAAAGGCAACATGAAAAATCTGGTATTGGAGTACTTCACTCTGCTTTGAAAGGACCCAACTTCAGTCACTGCAGCTCTGTCAGTAAAGCCCCCTCTGGTGAATGCTGAAAAGTCATTCTGCTAGTTAAGGGCTATGGCACAAGTAAAGCCAACACAGGTAGTTTTCCTATTGGTGTAACTTGTCTGTATTAGAATTTCGTTTCCAGTCATTGTAGCAGCTGGCTGTGTGGTATGTGGTTCATGACTACTGTTTCCAACTAATGTAGTTTTGCTAGCAGAAGTTTGTAAAGTAGATAGACCTCAGAGAGCTGACCTATGAAACTAGCTTCATTTAAAAGGTTTTGATGTGTATTAAATGATAATACCCAAGAAGGAAAGTGGTAGTAAATTTCAAATACTTCACTTCGATTTTTGTGGAATCAGTGAGGGTGGTACAGAGGTACAGCTGTGGGTATAGTCCTCTTTTTTCTTCCCAGTCTTGGAAAAGGTTACTAGTTTCACGGGGCATGTTATTTTTGTGCAGATTCTAGTTCATGTGGAGGAACCAAGAGAAGCATTGAGGTGTTACTCCACTGTTTCCTTTCAAGGATCCAGGAACACGATTGAAAAGATTTTAGTGCTTTCTGGATATCTTTCTCACTGTACATGAATTTCATTTCATGAAATGTGAATTCCTTCAGAGGTAGACAGTAGCTAGGTTTCTCCTCTGTCTCCTTTTTCCAGGCTTTTGCCAAAATTTGGATTCAGACTGATGCCAGCTCCTTATGGACTTGATTCAATGGCTACTGCATGTCTGCTGGAGTGACATGAGTTACGTGAAAACTGGCATGTTGGGCAGCCTCTCAGCAATGTCCTGTCACTAACTGTGCATGTAGTTATATTTGAATTTGGAATACTTAGCCTGCATTTTTCTGAAGTCAGTTATTTTTCCTTCCTAATTTTCTTCTGATATTGCTTTTCTGGAAGAACTAATAGGTGTCATGATTTTCTAGGTCCAATATTGAACAACTGAGCCAGTAAAGAAGTGCAGTCAGAGCTGTGACTTGATGTACTGTTCTGCACGCACATAGGCACACATACATAGACACGTGTCCAGTAAGTTACAGAAAACAGGTTTGAAAAGGTCATTTTTCTTGAAATTCTGCAGTCAGATGGCTCCAAATGCTTCTCTACATTCTATATTTCAAGAGAAACTGGAACAGCTATATGGGTCATTGAGAGCTAGAAACATTATTATTTTGTTTTAGATAGAAGCTCTTTGCCTTAAGGGTGACAGAGCTGCTGAGTCCCTAAGTGATCATGCATATGGTTCTAATAATGGAATACTGTTCAGATTAGTTCAACGTATTATCTGATCCACATTATTCTATATGTCTTGCCCCTATTTATTTTTCTCTCATAGCAAATCATAGAACAAATTACTGGTAATTAGCAAATAACAAAAAATGCATTCAGTTAATGCGGTACTTGTTGGCACAGTAAATAGGTGTGTGTATTAGTTTAATGGATGAGCATACTCATCTTTTACTTTTATAAAAAATGCAAAAAGAGAAAGTTTCCTGGAAGTTTTTCAATGAGAGCACAGCAATATAGCCACATTCCTCTCCTTTATCTCTGAAAGAATGATGCATTTCTCTTCAGGAGAATGACACACAGAATTTGGTGGGAAGTCTGTGGGTGGGACTTTCTGTAACAGTGCAGTCTTTAGCTCAGCCCCAGTCAGCTGTGAAACTTTCAGTTAAGAATCTCTTCTGGCTTCAGAATGTTATGGGAAGGTATTTTCATATATTCAGATTTCTTAATTCTGTCATTGGGAATAGAGTTTTTAATCTAGTAGTTATGGATTTCCAAGATAAAAACTGAGATCAGACTTTTTTTTTTTTTTTTAAGGAATTCTGAAGTTGAGGATAGACTGGTCTCAGAGCATCTTGTGTGAAAATGTGCTAAGCAGAAATGGACAGAGAGTTTTATCCCTTGTTGAGTGAGTTATGATCATAGACTCAATACAGAGGGTAGTGTAGATTATTTTAAACAGAAGAGACTGAATCTGTATCTGCTTGGTTCTCTCTTGCATCTTTTGTTTGAGATGCAAGATGGTCTTTTTCAGGCTGATCTGTGACATCCATTCAGATGTCTCTCGCTGTCTCTCTAAAGGCTCAACTATGAAATATTGGGTATCCTTATTCTATAGTTCAAGTTCACCAGCAAGAAATACTATGTTCACTTTAGTGTCAGGAACAATTTTTAAAGATACTGTGTTTTCTGTTTCAGAGGCACTCCGTTCTGTCAGTGACTATTTAAATTGACAGTACTTTCAACCAAGTGTACTTTTCTCCTTGATTAGAGTTTTCATAGACTCTGGTGGAAGTAAATACAACTTTCTATATGCTAATGTTGCCACAGTATAATACTTCAAAAAAAGTTCTCATGTAGTAAGTGTGATTCAGCTGAGATGTCAGTGGTGGATATTTCATGAAAATTTTCTTCCTTTTTTGGTTTTCTGTGAGCTGTAGACCATTGTTCACTGTGGTCTGTGAGCACAAAGCTGATGATTAACAAATTTAAGATCATTCTATTAGAGAAAGATAAATTATGAAAGCTGGCCAAAGGAACATATTTTTAACACGGATTTTCCCGGATTGAGGTAATTTTGAGATTTAGCCTTTAAAGCTGATGAAGCAGAATATCTGTGTATATTCCTTGACCGCTCCTCTTGTGTGCCATGTGAAATCTGATTCCAAAATTGAGGTGTCGGTAGTTGATCCATGACAACAGCATGTGCTTCTCCCTCCTTAACAATTAGAATAGAAGCTTTTGTGGGCAAGAGATCCAGGTTATTACTTAAAATCTGATGAAAAATAAGCCCGCCTGAATTGGATCTGCAGTCTTACAATTATTGTGGTGGTTCTTGAGAGCGTGAGCTTGCCAAGGAAAATGAAGCTTGGTGAATGGTGCTTCGGTAGCATTCAACAGCTCTTGTGTGAGGTTGGACCCTGTATTACGGTCATGTGGAACTCCAAAATATCGTCTCCTTCTGTTATATGAACTATGAGATTATTTTATATCTTGGATATCTGTCTTTAAAAATAGCAATGGAGTGCTGTACTTGATCAGTCAATTGGCTTTTGTGTACTGGAAAATACATAAATACATACTAAAGAGCATAGATTGTGGTAAGTTTGAATTGTTGATACACCGAGTTTATTTTTTGTTTAAATTATCATGTGCAATAGTTTAAAACATTGCCTTGGGCTGTTAGTCTAGTTGAAAAATGCACACTATTTATGTGTTTTTTCTGGAAATATTTTTTCCATTGAAAAGAACCATAAATGCTGTTTTCCCCCTTTTTGTATAAAATACATATTTTTGAGGTGGTTACTGGTAACTTCTGGTTATTTCTTTTGCATAACTATGAGAAGCAAAAGGTAAGCAGATGCAGCCATCCCGCATTTAAAAAAAAAATACTCTAAATGCATTAAAAAAAAGATCAAATTGAATGCCTAAAATTGTTAAATTCAAGTACTAGGTGCAAAACCATTCTTAACTTGTGGAGAATAGATGTGATTGTTTGGCTGCCTTTATGAAATCTAAAATTGTTCTCCAGCCTCCTTTCTGGTGGCTGTATCGCAGACCCAGGGAGACTAAGACCTGAAGGCTTTTTAGCCCTCGTGAGACGTTGCCTTAAGGTATCTGTTGCACACTAAGTTGAATAAAATTTGTAGAAGCTGGGGTTTGTTTCCTCTACTGCTTCCTCCTTTTAAATACTGAAAATATGGGTTCTGAAGCCTGATTTCAGAGCTGCGATTCTCATGAAAAAAATGATTAAATGCTAATTTGTTATCGTTAACGGCTTGTCTGAGATTTGATCCATAGTTATCTTCAATTATGTGATTGGAATATGTGAGTTTGTATAAAATGGAAAGCATCTTCAACAGTTAAATTCTGCATATCCTGCACCTGCATTTCATTTAAACTTGTTTTTCTTTAAAAATATGTTCTATAGAAAAGTTGTTTTGGTAAAAACTTGATACTTTTTCTATCATGTGTCAGAGAAACTTGTAACTAGGTGACTATTAATGTGTCCTTGCAAGAATTTTCTATATTAATCTGAAATGGAAGGAGTAACTACCTGTATGTATAATTTGGAGACACTCAAACAGACTTCAATACTGCAAAAACTACATGACTTTACTAGAAACTTAGATCACCAGAGCAATTTGTGTATATGTCTGTGTATAGGTGACTATTAATGTGTCCTTGCAAGAATTTTCTATATTAATCTGAAATGGAAGGAGTAACTACCTGTATGTATAATTTGGAGACACTCAAACAGACTTCAATACTGCAAAAACTACATGACTTTACTAGAAACTTAGATCACCAGAGCAATTTGTGTATATGTCTGTGTGTACATTGGAGTCTAAAGGCCGTAAGATTCATTAATGTTGAAGACTTTGATTTTCTGTAACAGACTAATAGCAAGGATGCTGCACCTGAGCAATCTTTGCTTCTACACAAAGTGCGTAAAGCCTTCCTGGTAAGCCTGAGTTTCTCCTGTTGAATAAAATCCGTAATACGACAGTTTGTCATTTCTAGGCAGAGCGAAGGTTTTGAAGATACCAGCAGATGTATTAGAGCTACATGACCAAGGCAGCTTAGTTTCCCATTCAAAGCTAGACAAATATCTGTTCAGTCTTCACTGGTATCTTTAGTGTATGAGAGGTCATAGAATAGGTCCGTTAAGTCCTCTGTTGTTGTATGATTGTGCTTTCTGTAGCTCTCTGTGTGTATTTCTAAGTGTATGGATTCTTTCAAATTTTTGACCTATGTGATACAATGCTGTGAGTCCTAGCAATCTTGTCTTTAGAAAGTATAGTTTCCACTGACAAATACAACGAAATCTTGAGTCACCAGCTGGAATCTCTCTGGAAACCTCTCCTCCCACCCCCAAAACCTCTATAGGAATGAATTCCAGCAATACTATCGTGATACTGTACTCTTCTTTGACTTCTCTAGTAGGATACCTGAAATCATGTTGAGCCTGCTCCAGCAGGTATGTGTTTTTAAAACCTCCACGCTGTTCCATCTTCAGGGCGCAGTGTAGAGCTGAAACGGAACATTCAGTGTTTAGGGAGACACTGCTCCTCTACTTGCTGTTAGTCTAAAAGTACCTTTAGCAATGTTTGTGTAAAAAGACCTCTTAGAAAAAAAGTTGTTGTTTGTTTGTTTGTTTTCTGTACTGTTGGCTCTTCATGTCCTGGAGTTTAGCCAAACTTTGTGTTTTATTCTCGGTGCCTTTCCTTTTGACACCGACTGTTTTTGCTGGAGTCTGGAATTGCATATTAGGTGTTAGATGATCAGTTTGGGATACACTCCTGAATGACAAAATGTTATTTTACTATCAGCCTGTATCGACAATGTGTTTTTGCTTCCATCTCAAATCTTGAAATGGAGAAGAGTGTATGTGTGTGTGTGTGTGTGTGTTTTTTTTTTTTTTTTTTTCTTTTTAATCCCTTCAAAACTGGGTTAGCGTCCTAATCTTGGTTAAGACACTTCAGGACTTATCTTTCTAGTCTGGTTATACATGTCTGCAGTCATGTGTTAGATTCCCAAGACGATTGTGGACATTTTAAAGCAGAGTTCTATTTATTGCCCAGAAAATATGGAGGAATTTCCGTCATCAGGCAGTAATAAGTTGTTCACTGTGTGCTTTGGTGATGATTATGAATCACTAGGGTCATTGAGCCATTCAGTTAAACTCCAGCCTTGACATCAGAGCCATTCAAACATGATTATGGTAGAGGTTGGCTAATTTTGTTCACCCTATTTTCAGTCTTCGCAAAAACATCATACTTGGGCACTGTTCAAAGAAAAGAATCAAAGGTGGTTGTCTTGTGTAAATTCCTTCTCTGTCATGTCTTCTCAAAAGCTGCACGCTCACTCTCAGATGTTGGCACGAGCATTTGCTACAGTTTTTGAGCATATGGGTCCGTTCTTTGTGTCACTAGGCATACCATGTCATCTGTGTTCCATGTAAAATGATAACAATATACATAGGTATTCGGTGAAGAGTAACAGAAGTTACAGATTACTGATTGGCTCTGAATTCGTAGAAGGATAGTTTGAGGGGTTTGCCTTTACAACCCAGGGCATCACGAGTAAAAGCTTTTGTACTTAGATTAAGAGCTTCATTTGTTAAAATTCTGTCACATAGCTCTGAACTTTTGACTTTCCTCTCTAGTGTCTAAGGTTCAGATCTCCTCGGTAAGTTCTCAAAGGAAGTAGTCACCTCCATTTAAAATATGTCATAGTTATGTGTATTTTACATCTTGATTTTGAAGAAGGTCTGCTTGTTTCCTTTACAGTTTTGGAGGTGCTGCATGACCCAGCTAACTCTTTCGGTTGACGGTAAGTTAGTACCTGGCTCCTGGTTGGTGAGAGAAGTGAGCCTGCTTTGCCATTTATATCCTCGTCTGAGAAAGCCTGCCGGCAAAAATAATCCTGTCTCATGTGCTTGGTAGAGGGGTGTGCTGGAAATAGAACACACGTGTGCAACACATGTCAAAAATAGTCACTGCATGGTAAAAAACCATTTTTTCCACTTGCTTTTGAGTAAAACGAAATGATCGAGTACTCTAGATTTCTATCTGAAGCTAAGGCGTTTTCATTTTAAGTCAACTTACAGCAGTTAGTTTCATATCCGCTTCCTTCTGTAAGTGTCACAAAGCAGCATATAATGAAACATACGTCCATACTGATTGCTGTAAATATGAAGGGAAACTTTCAAAACTTCTTTAAAATTACTTGTTCTGCTCCATTTCTCCTCTTTGCCCGCTGCTTATACAGTCTTCCTTTCAGAACACCTTTGTTATAGTTTTAATGCAGAACGATTTGGTATTTTTTTGCTGCATCTGAGTTGGATGTGACATTCTTGAAAGCCGAATGAAAACAAAATAATTAAATTTGTTTTGTACCTGTCAAAATGATTTACTTTTGTGAAAGGAAAATAGGTGATATGAAAATGAAGAAATTTTCAAATTTATCTTTAAATCGTGTTATTCTTTTTAAAACTACTTTTTCCCATTTTTGAGTTGATCCCATATTTTAGTAAATAGAGACATAACATGAATTCTGGTGTGCATGTATATATTAGACAGGAAAGCCATTGTAACTGCTTTATTGTCTTTCACCGAAAGTGAAATAAAAAAAAAATCTATTACTGTTAGTCAGATCCTAGCTTTTAAAATGTATAGTCTCAAAGAGCAATTCCTTCATCAGAAGATATAGATATATAGTTTGCTGTAATGTTTCCCATTTTTTTTTTAATTTTATGATAGTAGTTTATATATATATGTATATACACACACATATATATATACACACACACACATACACACAGAGGTAGCAGAGCTTTGCAGAATATAATAAATTTAAGCCTAAAATAGCCTCTTTCTGATTGATATTCTAACAATTCTTTGTGCAGTTCCCACCACCGTGTGGATATTAATCACTATATGTAGATGGACATGGTTTTCAAGTGCTCTAGGCTGAAATGCCGCAAATTTGTTTAAGTCTTTACCTGCCATCTGGAGGGGTTTAATATTCCAGTGTTAGAGTTCCTTTCTTTTCCTTTCTCTCTTCAAAGTAAATTGCTGGCAAGTCTGTTGGATTGTCTTTTAAAAATAGAAGAGATCAAATATCTCTGAAGTATTTTAAAATAGCAAGTCTGTAAAATATAGAATTGAGTGTGCAACATTGGTGCTGCAAATGGGTTCAGTGGATGGGAAACTGTGCTATTTGCAGCCATTTTCCTTTATTTGCCTGTGTCATTTCAAAGCGCTTGGGGACAGTGGGATTAAGGGAAAGTACTGCTGGGAAGCAGGTTAGCTCTGTGCTCAGGAGAAATAGACTTGCAGCTGCTCTTTTCCTGCCTTTCTCATGAACAAAGCGTAAGAAAGAGATGTTCCTGCTCGCAGCTCAAATGCTTACTACTCCTTGTATTCATGCAGCACTGTATGGAATGGCAAGACTTTGGCCTTGAATGCTAGCCCACTATCAATATGAGCCAGAGATTTTTGTGCAGGGATGCCAGCAATTTTAATGCCTCCATTTGTTGTTGTTTTTGTTGTTGTTGTTGAAAGTTTAGGCTTTCTGAGTAGACCAAAGTTGAGCTCTGTACTCTTGACGTTGTAGCCTTTGTTTATCCTATTTCAGTTTTCCCACAAATGTCCTTGTTCTTTTCACCTGCTGTAGCATTTCGTAGATTCCCAGTCAAAATCTATAGTTATCTCTTCTAATCTTTCTGAAAGTCACTGCTTCTAGTCTTTGATCAGGTGTTTGTGTCATGAGACACGCAAGATGCACACTGAGAGAAGAGACAAGATTGATTATTGATATGTGTCCATTCTGTTCCTCTTACTGTTATACCCCCTATTTTCAAGGTCTGTTAAAAAGGACATGCGACACATGAAAATTCATCTGTTTAAATATCCTACTGAAGGTAATACTTGCTACATGTCTGCATAGTGTATGGTATCACTGAACCTTGACTTGCTGGAAGTTTTTAGTCCCAGTATGAGTAATACTGGTCATACAAAACAAACAAAAATAATAATAAAGAAACACAAAAAAGCCCAAACCCAAAACAACCACCCAAATAAAAAAGTATCCCTTGAGTCCCAGTAAGCACCTGACGATGCCTTTCAAAATGCGGGAGAGGGTGGAAGGACGATCAGTTGAATGTTTCTAGTGTAAAAGAAACAACACTTCCTTGTTTCTTCATCTACCTTCAGCTCTTAAAATAGTTTAAATCATGTGGTTTTTCTCAGGAAGAGCTCCTCCTTTCTTTAATAATTTTCTTTTGCGCGAATAAAAACTTCAAGATTTCTTTAGAAGAGATTCTAACTTTTGCTTTTTTACCGCATAACATACTTCCTCTTTTCCTATTTACAGGTCATAAAACTGGGTGTGCTGTTAGTTAACTATTTTTATAATTATTACTAATCAAAATAGATATACTGAGCAGTATCAATTCCTTTTAATGCTTTTTTTTTTTCTTTCACAAGCATGCTTCCAGTGGTCAGATATAAAATATATGCAAAATGCTTGATTCAGTCATGTCTAATAATAAAATAAAATATATTTATTTTTCGTGATTACTTAATTTATTAGAAACCGAGGTGAACAAATAGTGAGTTCCTCAAAATTCTCTTTGATTTACTTTGAATTGCAATTACTAAGAATACTCAGTCTACATACCACCCTTAACCAGTTAAGGTTAAAGAAAAAATGATGAAGAACCTCAACATTAGCAAGTGTTAAGAATGTCCACTCGCTGATTAGAAATCAGAAAGCAAAGAGTTTTGATGCTGGTCTCTTTAGAGGATTTGATATGGAAGGTATAAAATAAACAAAAATCACAAATGGTGATTCCTCATGTACTAGCTTACTCCCACTAAACTGATTGCTAGGTTAAAAAATGGAACATTTATGGTTGTCGAATTTAAACCATTCTTGGAGACATCAGTTACATTTCATGATCAGAAAAGTGCACCATTTTACAGGTATAATGTAGAAATTCTGAGTGAAGGCTGAATTTGAAAGTGAAAAATAATTTGAGGATGTGGTGTCTTCAGAATACCAGAATGACTGGATTAAACAAATAGTTCTGTAATGCCAATTGTAGAAATAACTTTAAAATGCAAGTGGTGTAGGAAATAGTTATTTTTTTCTCTTTTTAAAAGCTTGAATGCTACTTGCAACGTATGTTTCTTTTCACTAAATGCTGACATTTTGACATTGCCCTGATTCGGGGTAAAAGCCCATGGTCTTGCAGTGGCTAAGCAGTTGGGCTGTTGTTTGAGATATGCTTTGTAGATTGGGAGAAACAGGTTTTGTCAGGATTCAGTAATTCTAGAGATCTGTGTCTGTGGTTCCCAAAGAGTTTTATACCTGGGCTTCATTGCAGCCGCTTGGCTGGGTCTTTTCCACTGGTGCCACGTCCATCTGACGGTCAAAGATTATGCAACCTCAGTGTCTTGTCTTCTGCCAGGTCTAATTTGTTAGCCTGGTATTAAAAAGTGAGGCATGGCACAGAATCCGAGGTAATATTGACATAGTTGCCTGTTTCCAAACAGTAGGTTATGACCTTTCTTTGTATATTGCCACCAGCACTATTGGCTCCAGAAGCCAAAATAAGAACTGGGTGGCATAGGATATGGCTGAGGTAGTTATTCTGTGATGAAAGTGTCCCAGAGAAAATGATAGTCTTTGTGGGGAAAAAGAAGTGTGTTGTTTTCAAGAGGGGAGGGATCAGGATTTTTGTAATGACTGTGTGAATTAGCCAGTTGACTGCAAAGAAAGGCATGGACTTCAGACAAACAATACAAAAGGTATTGTACTTCCTGAAATATTTGTGGGAATTTATTTGTCTGCTAATGCTCTAAATATCTGGATGTAAGTTATTTTAAATTTTGTGATAACCTATAGGCATGGAGCTGAAAGACTGCTATCTTGCAGGAGCAAACCCTGAGGACTGTCATCTTGCATTTGTCTAATGCACATGAGTTATTGCACTGCAAAATTTTGTTATTTGCAGTTTGTTGGTTCTGAAGAACTTCTTTTTGTGCCAGAGAGTATATGTGCAAAAAGTGCAGGTAACCAAGTCATGCTTAGAATGTAATATGAGAACAAATCATATATGTAAGAGTATGTAGGGACTGAAAAGTGCCAGAAGTTTTCACTTTGAAGTTATCTGTCCAAGTTTAGAGAAATCCAAGAACATAAAGCTCTGTTCCAAAAAGGAACTGTTTTACTTATTCATATTCACTGTTTTACTTATTCAAACTACTTTGTTATTTGAGGAACAAACATAATGTCCCAACACTCCCGAGGGTTGTGCTACCATTCAGAGGGACCTGGACAGGTTGGAGAGTTGGGCAGAGAGGAACCTCATGAGGTTCAACAAGGACAAGTGCAGGGTCCTGCACCTGGGAGGTGACCTAGAGGTCCCTTCCAACCTCTACCATTCTGTGATTACCAAACTGCTTTTCTCTTGACTGCACTGACTGCAACCAGCATCCTTCTTATGTATCTCTATTCTGTTAAAGAAATTTAACATGTGTTAAAATTACATGTAAATGCACTTTTCTTTGTAGTCAATTCAGAAGGTGTGGGCAGAAATTCTTGCTTATACTATCCTGTAGCATGATTAACATTTGCTGGCGTACTGATGATTGTTGTCAATAAAATGATTACTAGGAATAGTTACCATTGAGTAATAACAAGTGAATTATAAAGTCAGCTGCCTTAGAAACCTTGCAGTAACCTTGTCTTGTGAACCATTTTCTTAGACAAAATGAAAAACTTAATAAAAAATTTTGAAAATTACAACAGCCATAGTGCGTTTGTCTTTCACTTTCTGCTTACTTTTGACACAAACAAACCAGATAGGCCCAGGGTCAAGGTCTGCCTTGTCAGCCAGTGACCCTTTTGTTTACAGCTCTTTGAGATTTCTGAGCCAGCTTTTAAGTCTCCATAATATGTTGTACATTAACTTACTCTTAAGGCTGAGTCCTGTAATAAATGCACATGTCCTTAATCTTTTGTTCCTCATACGTAACATATTAGAATTTCTTCCTAATGATCTTAAGTGCACAAACGCTTATTTTACTCATTTCAAGTCCTTCTGGAGGTGTATAATTGAGGTACTGAATACTTACAGCCATTTGAGTTATTTTTCTTTTCCTTTTTATATGAGAAATGTTAGGTGTTTGCAAATGTTTTGTGCTATGTTGCTGACTTCTTTACCTTTGTAGTTCTTTATCATAATTTGCTTGGAGCTTAAACTGGTAACAAGTGTCAAGAACAAAAAGAAAAGCTTCTTCAGCTATGTTAGTATTGAGCAGAAGTATAATGAAAATATAGCTCCACTGCTGAATTGGACATGTTACATACTCTACAGGCATGTGATGGGATGCTTCTGAAAGTGCTAAAAGAGTTGCCTGACCAACAGAACCATCATCAATCATCTTTAAAAGATCCTGAAGATCCAGATATTTGAGAAAGGGCAAAAACTGTTTGCATCTGCGAACAAGACAACCCCAGATGCTGTAGACCAGTTAGCCTCACTTCAGTCTCTGGAAAAAATTATGAAGCAGGTTCTTGTGGAAGTTCTTTGAGACCCATGAAAGACAAGAAAATGATTGGAAAAGCCAGTTCAGATCTACCAAGGGTAAATCATGCCTGCACACCATTCTAGATGAAACAGCTGGATCAGTGGATGAGACGGCTTTGGATACCATCTGTCTTGATTTAACAGGGTGTTTGACGTGGTCTCCCACAACATGCCTCGTGACAAGTAGATAAGATATGCACTGGATATATATGCTGTGAAAATAGCTAATCTGCCAAGATCAAAGGGTGGTGGCCAATGATTTCGGGTCAAACTGGGAGCTGCTCACAGGTGAACTTCCTTAAGGGCACATGCTGTGTCTGATACACATTCACTGTCTTTATAAACAGTCTGATGATGGGACTGAACACTTAACTGCATTGCAGATGATGAAGTGAAATGACAGGAAGGTCTGTGGGAAGGAGGAGCCACCCTTCAGAGAGGCCTTGACAGGCTGGAAGATGAGGCGACAGGAAAAAAATAAATGTAGAGCCCAGCCCCTGTGATGGAGTAATTCCAAGCAGCAGAACACATGCTAGGGCCTGAGACTGGTGTGTAGCTCTGCTGGAAAGGGGTAACCTGTCCATGAACCAGCAGTGTGCCCCAGCATCAGAGAAGGCAAACTGTGCCCTGGGCTGCATAATGAAGAGGATAGCAACAGGTCAAGGATTGTGCTTATTCCACAGTCCTTGGCACTAAGAACCTGTTGGAGAACCGCTAAAATATTGAGAGGTTTGGGAACTGCCGGAGATCTAGTCAGTTACTGAGGAGTTCTCTTCACAGGGGAGTATGGTAATAGGACAAGAGGAAATAGGCACAGGTTGCTTTGGGGAAATTCCACCTGGATAAAGCAATATGTTTTTTTTAGTGAGAGCAACTAATCATAGGAGGCAGTTTCCTGGAGAGCTGGTGGTGTCTCCCTTTTATTAACAAAAAAAGCCTTGACATTGCCCTGCATATAATCTAGCCCAAGACCATTCTTTCAACAAGAGGTGGACTGAATGATCTTAGAGTACTTTCTGATTTAGATTTTTCTCTGATCCTGTCAAGTGATATTAGCTTTCTTATTTTTTGAAATATGGCAAATATTTGTAGTTTATGTTTTGAAGCATTCTGTCTGTTCTTATTTAATTGGTCTGGATTGATATTACCCAAAAATAAATCAGTAATAGTCCTAATTGATAGGTTTGACTATAATTATAAGTATCTTTGGTCTGGCTGAACTGGGAAGATTAATAGATTCTCACTGGAACATTTTCTTTATACTTAAAAAAATATTCACAAGTCATTTGTAAACAGCAATAAATAAATAAAATGTATTTTTTGCATTATGGAAGGATGTATTTTAGCATTTTGTAATAGGAAATTTCCAGATTAAAACTGTAACTCCAGGAAGAATTTGTTCATATCTGTAGTAATAAAGATCACTGCAAAACCCATGCAACTGATTGAGAAACAATATTTCAACATATTTTCTGCTGTCAGCTATAGATGCTGTAATTCTTCTAATTGTTACAATAGTTGTTTGTGTCTTTTGGCTTGAAAAGTCTTTCGTATATTAGATGGATTTTGCATGTAATCATATATAATGATAATTAAAAATAATTTTTTATATTTGTGTGCTACTTCTAGTCTTGTGTTTCACCTTGGTAACAGTGATAGAAATGAGCTGTTATTTTTAAGGTCACTTTTTAAAGTGAAAATTTGAGCAAAGAAATGCAGTTTTGTCTCAAGTGTTCTTGTTTCTTTACTTGAATATAGTGGAAAACTATCTTGTCTTTACTTGAACTGTTTAGTAGAAACTTTCCTTTTAAACTTGACTCTGTATCTCAGCTATTTCTGTAGAATGAGTAGGTTGTTATGGGGTAGCTGAAAGCTTTGATTCACATTTTAATTAGGTGCACACAATGTGTATTTTGTGTGAAAAGGATTACATTTTTTCTTTCACACAGCCAAGAGATTTCCTTAGTGGCTGGGTTTGATTTGTGCTATAAATTGTCAACCATATTGCTTTAAACAGAAAAGTGCTAGATAAGAGCTTAGTAAAAAGTATTAATTGACATCATGTCATTACTACTATCAAATTGGCTCCTTAATTTGGCTGCTACGTTGTCCTGCTGTATGTATACGTAGCATCCTTCTGCATGTGTTTACAATAATTGTTATTAAATGGTGAGATGTGTGTCTGTTTAAAAGTACAGGAAGTTTCTTTTGTAAATTTCGTATTCCCTTGTTTCCTCACATTATTAAGCTTATTAGAGATGATGCCTTTGTACTGTGCAGTTTTTAGGGTTCCTATTTTGGTATTTCTTGACATTTGATCTGTTTACCTGTGTCCCTTCTGAAAATCGTGGATGTTACCTCCTTGCTGAATTTCGGCTCTACAGACAGAAGTGTCCTGTTTGCTTTTTGCCAGATCAAGGGACAAGCTCAAAATAATATTGCTGCAGTAACAATTTAATACTTTATTTTACATCACATGTGTAAGTGTGAGCTTTTTGAAAGAATAGGCAGTTTGGGCACTTTTTGGCACTCAGGAAAATATTACCCTTTGATGTGCCATATATGAAAAGCACGTATTTTTGCAATAAAAATATTTACTGAGTATGATGAAAATATTGAGTATGTCGTACAACCCATTATGATTAATAGCTTCATTAGTTTACATTTTGTTGAAAATTGTTGAAGTATATGTCAGAGCACTGTATATGGTACTGTTAAAGAAAATTTCTGGGCATTTAAGTACAGCCTTTAGAAAACGAGGCTTGTAAAGAGATGTTTTGAACAGATTTCTTGAATTCAACACTTAGCTTTTCAACAGTAAATAAATTCTGTTTAGAGAATGTGAGAGAATATCCAAACAAGGCAAGAAACATAGGGATCAGTGCAATCACTGTGAAACTTAGATTATTTTGGAGTGTTTTCTAAGTCAAATCCTCTTCCTTGTCGTATAGAGGTGTAAATGGGAACATTATGGACAGTAACAGTAATATGCCTATCTTGCTGGTTGCCCTTTGGCTGTCACAAATAAGTACCTCTGGCATCCTTGTGAAATGCAAGTTGAGCACATAACTGCAAAACTGTCCCTACTAACAGTGCAGACATCCAGCCACTCCATAGCTAATTAGTTAAAAAAATACAAAGAGGATTAATTGTATCAGAATTCTAACAACCATAAGAGATAAATTAAAAATAGTTAATCTCTTTGTGTTCTCCTCATAGGATAGAAAAAAAGCGTGAGGGTGATGGATCAAAATCATATAGTCTTCAGGGTCGACAGACTTCGGTAGAGGTGCAAGTAATATTGAAAACAATTTACATTTTTTCCTATGAGCTATAACGGTTAACTTGCCTCTTCCAAGTGTTTTATGTACCTATTGCTTAGCAGATCAAGGTAAGTCCAGTGCCTGTCTCCAAAATAACATTTTTGTACTGATATTTTGCAAAAAAACAGTCAGGACAGTTTCTTTGAGATCTATAATACTGTTCTCACCTGTCTCTTTATTTAATAAACTTTTAAGTAATGCTGCTGTGAATGAAACCGAATCAAGAAGCATTTCTGCTTAGCTGGAGAGTACATGTCCTAATTCTAAGGTAGAGTATTAGGATTCCTCCAGAGGGAAGCTGGTAGCAGGGTCAGCATAGTCTTTCACTGCTGCATTTCTGTCTTGTTCTGTGCTAACTCCTAGTAACCTGAGAATGTGTCTGCATGGGCTTTTGAAGAGGTTTTATAAAGGACTGGGAGCAAGGGAGTGAGAACTGGTGAGTTCTAAACTGCAAGCCTAGAGTTACAGTTTGTTTTGACTAGATTTTGCTGTGTTTCTAGGTGAATAAGATCCAGCCAAATGACAGAGCATCAAGATGCCAAAACACATTATGTGGAGAAAGTAGTGTCTCAGTATAAGGTGGATGGGTGCAGAGACATAACTGCAGTGTAAAATCAGTCTGCAGCGGTTGGTGTGCCTCAGCTCAGTGGCAGTTTTGGCTCTCCCTGCCTTATTTTGTGGAGTAGAAGCCTTAGAGAAGGCCACGCTCAGCGCAGTATAGAGTCACAGGCGTGGTGTATGTAGTCCCTGAAGTCTGTTGGGATTAGATGTGGGGAAGGGGACAGGCCAGATTTATCCACCTGTCTTAACTGTGCTCCATGGTAGAGTTGCAAAGGTTCATTCTGTGAGAGTATTTGCAGTTTGGAAATCTTCAGCTCCTTTGCTGCACTCAGCTGTTGAGCAAATATTATTTTCAGACACTTAAAAAGTACTGAACTTGGGATGAGTCAAGGGATCTTTCATTTTGGTAGCTGAGAGAGCAGAAGTCTTTGCTTGAAGCTGCATTATTCCTCATGGATGCCTTCTGTAATGTAACCTTTACTACTTCTGACTCGAGAACAGATTTTCAAGAAACATGTGAATAGTTCTTTGCTCTATGGATCAAAGAATTCCTCAAGAATATCGATCTGCGGTTGAATCTTACAGCAGGAAGAAACGTCAGTTCTGTCTCCTGTGAATCACAGGGTGCTGAAGTGAGTCTTCTGCTGGAAAGCAACAAATGGTTTCCGCCTGAAGGAAGGTTTCAACTACTATAATTACAACACTTTACAGTGCTAAAATGGGAATGTATTACGGAAAAACTTTATTCCATTTTCTCTGCAGTGATGAGGGCAATGTCTTAAAAAAAGAAGAAAAATATTACAGGAGTTGAGTGAAATACTAAGGACATGTTATATCGGAAATTCTGCCTAGAATTTTCGTAATTATTAAGATGGCACTTTTAATGATTTTAATCACCTTTTAATGATTCTTACACAGATTTTTGTTGAAAATAAATTTCAGTGATTATCTTCAAATAAATATGTATTCTAAAAAAAAAGGTTGCCTTTTTCTTGGTTTATGAGGTTATTTTCTGGTGAGTGTTTTTTTTAAAGAATCTAAACAAAGCATAACCTAGCAATTGCCTTAAAGTCTTATGTTGAGAGTACATTTTTTAACAATAGGGATGAAAACACTTTAGATTCCCTGTTTCTCTTTCGAAGTTGACTTTATATTAGCTTCCCAAAGGTATGGGCAAGTGAACAGGATTTTGGTATATGAAACCTTTGAATCAGATTTCATACAACCATATAATGCTATAGTCCCTAATGCACAGACTTTCTTCTTTTTGTTCTAACATAAGCAATAATTTGCTTGTAGAAAGAGTGGTAGAAGCTAGAGACAGACATTGAGAAATTCCTGTCAGGTAAGTGAGATAAGTGGTGTTTTTTTTTTCTTTTTTCTCCACATTCTTGCTGGTGTAGTTTTGCCACTGTGTTATGTAGAGAAGCTTCTTCCAGTTACAGAACTCTGCATATAAGTGCATTTGTAGAAGTTGTTTGCAGTTGCGTGTGATTTAAAGGGCTTTCAAGACTTGTATACATGGAAATTGTTTGCCTTTGAGGGTTTTTTGCCAGTTTTAGGCACAAATTAACTGAATTACTAAGCTAGATATCTAAAGTATTTTTTGCTACAGTACAGACTTGACCACAATAATACCTGCCCTGTTGTCCTGCCTTCAGTTATGGCATATCCTTGTTTGAAAACTTTTGCTTTCTAAGCAGTTAAGAGTTTAGTAGTGTAACTTAAATTTAACATAATTTAGTGGGAATCATACACGTGTAGTCAGAACTGATGCTTCTCTATTTTTTGAACTGGGCGTGCGTAGAAAGACTATAGGCTATGGTACAATGGCTATAATGAAAGAATAAAGGAGGATGTAGAGCAGTGTTTTTTTTTTTTTTGACCATGTTATTTTGTTATTGTCATCTTAAAATGGAAGCTGGATGTCCATCAGAAAACATCAGTCAGATTGAGATACTAATTTTGACCAAAAAAAAAAAAATTGTGAGTTTTAACTACTACTATCAACAGAAATGTATCCAAAACAACATTTGACAAGGAGGGTCTAGTGTCAGTTAAGTCCAGAAGGGTAAAAGGGGCAGCCTATGGCACTTGATTTTAAACTTTAAGAATATGATACCTTTCCCTAAATGAACGGTATTTTCGCTGTCATGGTAGGGAAGTATGAAATAATTTCTTCATAAGTTATATGCCTTGTGGTTAGCCCTAGCAGGTCCATTCTTATGAAATAGGAGGAAATATGCACTAAATTCTTTCGGGAATCTTGCACATCTTTAGAGAATAAATGTGTATATACAGACTTTCTCTTTCATGTATTCTTCCTCTGTTTGAAAGCAAGAAAAGCCTTTGCCCTTTTCAATATTTAGCTAATACTATTTTTTGCCTGTGCCTTTCCTGGGTGCGCATGATAGCAAATTTCAGTGCACAATATGTTGAAATTTTAAAAGCATATTTTAGTAGCAATCTGTAGTTATACTGTGGTTTATAAAGAAGGAGAATTACATGTTCATGACGAAATAAAGTGTCATTTCAAGTTTTAGATTTTGAGAGAAGTTAAAAGGAAGTGTTGTTAAGTGTATGTAACATCTTAAAAAATAAATTTAAATAACATAAGTGAAAGATGCTAGTATGTCCACATGCATTCTAGAGATTTTGTGTTCTTTATTATACTTTACTAGTAGATTTTAATATAAAAAATAATGATCCAACTTTGTGACACAGTTGGGAAAATCAAAGTACGTATCAGATGAAATATTACCTTATATTCTCTTGTTCATAAACTATTTTATCATTTGGGCAAAAAATGTAACTGGGAAGAATATTCCTGGTCAATATCTGGTGACTATTTTCATTGTTGTTACTGTTTTTCCAGAGTAAAATTCTGTGTTGTAATTTCCTTGAAATCTGTGGAAAACAGATGTGACCAGTTTGGCCTTGTCTCAAAGTGGACTTTAACATTTTGGCACGCACTAATATTTTACTTCTGCAGATGTATTTATGGTACTGTATACCACTTATTAACATATATGTGAAATGTCATCTACAGGTGCTGACCTTAAAGAAAGAGCAAAAATGCACTCAAGTGAAGTTAGTTCTTTTGTCTCAAAAGCAAGAGCGGCTATTAATGAAATGGGTAAGTAACCTCTTCTTTGAATAATGCATTATTTAACAGTAACCTGGAAAGGTCAGATTAAAGGAATAATATAAACATGTGTGAATGATTCTTGACACATAAATGGATATCCTCCACAGTTTATACTGATAACACAAATATGAATCATTGTGCATTACCTATTTTTTAATATGTCCAGTAGAGTTTGACTTTTTTTTTTCTTTTTAAGATGATTTATACTTCCTTTTTTTTTCTGAAGGAAAGATTGTTTAATAAGAAGTTTGGTTAATAGAAGTTAATAAGTGTAGCCTCGCACTAACATTAGCAAACCTCCACAACCTGTTTAGTTATTCTTGATTTGTATTGTTGAGATTGAAAACAAATATAAATTTCTGTACTCTAATTTTGGATATTACTTAACACTATACTTAACCCTAACTGAAAACCATGGAATATAAGATTTTTTTTTCTTAACTGACAGTGGATAAGGTAGTGATACTGAAAAAAATAGCTCTAAGAAATAAATTGCTTCTGAAGGTAAGATTTTATATGCATTTTCTTCATAACATTGGGTTAGTTTCATATCTTTGTTTGGCCTAATACAGGTTATGGCGGGTAAATGACAAGAATACTGAAGAGAGAGTCTTTAATTTGGGAGTTCATGGAGGAATTTGAGTTCTTGAATTAATATCTTGTCTTTGATGCGAACAATATCCTCAAGGCTCTTAAAAAAATCAATAAAATATCCAAAAATGAACAGGCCATTAATTTTCTTCAGAAGATAGTGAATTTCTTGCTGTTGTTAATTCTCTCATTGGAATGCAAAGCAAGAGGCAACAAGTTGCATTCAGTGAGGAGTGCCTTTCTGGGGGAGGTGGAAGAAAGGAACTGGGGGAGAATTCTTTAGCTCTAAGTGATGATTTTTCAGCCTTCCTTGGACCTGTGTTGCTGAGAATGCTTGCTGTGCTTTCTTAAAGTTTAAATAGCAGCTATAGTGACTATTAGTCACAATTAAGATTTTCTTTTGTTGGAGTTAAGAACACCTGTTCATTTTTATTTTAAGTAGCAAATTTTTAAAAACTTCAAAAAAGTAGTTAGATTCTCCATTCTCCACTGAATGGCCACAGGGTATAAGCAGGAGTTTCATGCTTTAATTTGCTTTAATACAACAAAAAGACTGCATGGCTTGACTTGGGTATAGGACTTCTTATTTTGACATTTCATTTTTTTTTAAAAGGGGAGGGAAGCCAATGCTTTTTATTGTTAGTGTGGTGTCTGGGTATGGTTAGCATGGGACTCCTACTCCAGTATTTTTGCATGGCATCTAATGGCAATTGGTTGCTCAGGATTAGAGAAGAATATTGAGACATTTCTGCTAATGCTGTTTTTCAGTTTTTCTAGCATATATTTAATAGGTGTGTTTTAAAATCTGGAAGTTAGATTGATGTATGTGACATGATGCTTTGATTTTATGATGGATAGGAGTGAACATTGTTATTATTAGTAGTAGTAAGTCAGAAGTTCTCAGTTCTTCTTTTCTTCTTCTGAAGAAGTGGTCTGGCATTGCAAAATGTAGCTTCAGTAGAACTAGTGGGACGTCGTATTTGCATTGGATGACTAGCAGTGAATCAGTATATTGAAAATAAGCAGTTGAAAGTATTTTTCTTGCCCAGCAACAGTCAGAATCTTATGAGATGGTTGAAGAGGGAAAAGAATGCTCTAGTGATTATTTGCCACTGCGCAAATGCTTTACAGCTAGGGAACAATATTTTCCATTTCCCACTTTGTTCTTTTCCTATCCAGTTTAATGCTGTCATCTCATTTAAAATGTGTTCTACTTTTTGCTCTTCAGAAATAGGTCATGTTTTGATAATTCTGTTTGTGTTCAACTGTCTGAGATACTTCTTTCTAATGGTGTTTTCAAAAAGAAAAACACCGTTTTCTCTGTAGATGAAATGCTTGAAAGGTTACTTACATCTTGACTAACTGGATAAACTTGGCTTTTTAGAATTGACGTGTCTTGGCTTTCTTCCTGTCAATTTCATGATGTTTAAAATCCTTACATTACTGGTTTTCTGAAAGGCTGTAGTATCATTTTGGAATACAGCTAGAAAAAAGATATTTTCTAGAAATTAAAAGCATACTGCACTTACTTGTTACATACAGCACGTTTGTTACGTTTTTATGGGATTAATTTATAACTTCTTGCTAAATTTGGTTGAAGTATTAAGACTGCAATAAATATCACAGTGTAAAAATAAACACTTGGAAAAAAGGCAGAAAAAATGTACCGAGCTATTAGTTGCAATTTCTAAAAGCCTTAAGTTGAGGGGGGAAAAATCAAAACAGACTATTTTTAGCAGTGATTGCTTTTGCTTGCTTTTGCTAAAATTGTATCAGGGTTGTGTGGGTTGTCTTTTTTATTTTTTCTCTCCTTAAGAGTCAGAATATGTGACTTGTCCATTAGTATATTTTACGGTAAGGTTCTTCATTACTGATGTAAGGCTGCTTTTATACTCAAGAAAGCTCAGAGAGAAAAACATTAATAGATCTCTTGGAGAGAGATCAACAGAACAAATCAAGTCTTATGCACTCTCAGAAACCCCATTTTTTGACATTTTGGGGAGAAGTACCATCATTATGGGACATATCGACTGCATGTGTTATATGGTGTGTCCCAATTAAATCCATGTTCGTCTCTTTTTTTTTTCCTAGCTGTGCGCCTGGACTGTAATACTGCGATAATATGTACATTTTCAGCTGCAAAATGAATGGGGAGTCTACAGAAGGAACAGAATGCAATAAGCATGCTTTACCAGAAAAAATAACTTGTTTAACGTAATGAAAAAGTGAAACTACAGAAAGAATTTGGCCTAGACAGATCTTAGTAATTGTCCGAGGTGAGGTTTGACCCCAACTTGTCATATGTGAGAAACAGTGTTGGTTGTCAAAGCTCTTTCAAAGAGCATAAAAGGCATTAAGTGGCTAATGCCAATGACCAACAGTAAGACTTGGAGATAAGTTTTCTTGATTACTTTTGAGAATCTCAACTGAAGCATGCTTAAGCTTGGATTTGTATCACAGAATCCCAGAATGGTTAAGGTTGAAAGGGACCTCTAGGGATCATCTAGTTGAACCCCCCTGCTCCAGCAGGAACACCTAGAGCACGTGGCACAGGGTGGCATCCAGGCGGGTTTGGAAGATCTCCAGAGAAGGAGACTCCACAGCCTCCATGGGCAGCCTGTGCCAGTGCTCTGTCACCCTCACAGGAAAGAAGTTCTTCCTCACATGGAGATGGAACTTCTGTGTTTCAACTTGTACCCATTATCCCTTGCCCTGTCACTGGCCACCCCCGGGAAGAGTTTGCCCCCATCCTCCCTACAATCACCCCTCAGGTACTTGAACATGTTGATCAAATCTCCTCTCAGTTTTCTCTTCTCCAGACTAAACAGGCCTAGCTCGCTTAGTCTTTCTTCATACGAGAGAGGCTCGAGTCCCTTAATCATCTTCATGGTCCTACGCTGGACGCTCTCTAGAAGCTCCATGTCCCTCATGTACTGCGGAGCCCCGAACTGCACCCAATACTCCAGGTGCGGCCTCACCAGAGCTGAGCAGAGGGGCAGGATCCCCTCCCTCCACCTGCTGGCAACGCTCCCCCTGATGCAGGCCAAGATCCCATTGGCCTTTTTGGCCACGAGGGCACACTGCTGACTCATGGTTAACTTCTTGTCAACCAGGACACCCAAATCCCTCTCCGCAGAGCTGCTGTCTACATCCCTAATCTGTCCTGGTGCCTGGGGTTATTCCTCCCCAGGTGCAGGACCCTGCACTTGTCCTTGTTGAACCTCATGAGGTTCCTCTCTGCCCAACTCTCCATCCTGTCCAGGTCCCTTGGAATTGCAGCACAGCCCTTGGGAGTGTTGGCCACTCCACCCAGTTTGGTGTCATCTGCAGCCTTGCTCAGGGTGCGCTCTGTGTCCTCGTCCAAGTCACTGATGAACAAGTTGAACAGCACCGGGCCCAGTACTGACCCCTGCGGGACACCACTGGCCACAGGCCTCCAACTAGACTTGGCCCCATTTATCACAACCCTCTGGGCTCTGCCATCCAGCCAGTCCTCAATCCACTTCACGGTCCACTCATCCAGTCCACACTTCCTAAGCTTTCCTATAAGGATGTTATGGGATACTGTGTCGAAAGCCTTGCTGAAGTCAAGGTAGACAACATCCATGGCTCTCCCATTGTCCATCCAGCCGGTCACCTCATTGTAGAAGGCTATCAGGTTCGTCAAACATGACTTCCCCTTTGTGAATCCATGCTGACTACTCCTGATCACCTTCTTTTCCTTGACATACCTAGAGATAGTCTTAAGGATGAGCTGCTCCATCACCTTTCCAGGAACGGAGGTGACACTGCCCAGCCTGTAGTTTCCCGGCTCCTCCCTCTTGCCCTTTTTGATGGCTGGAGTGATGTTAGTTTCTTCCAGTCCTCTGGTACCTCCCCACACTCCATGATCTCTCAAAGATGATGGAGAGCGGTTGAGCAGTCTCTCTCATGTATCTCTCATTGGAAGGCTAAGCAGCTTTCTAGTGGCTGGAGGAAACCTAGAGCTGAGTGAAGGAAGAAATTTCTTACTGAAATACTAATATTTACTTAGTGGATGTAACTTTTTTTTCTTTTTTGTTGGATATATTCCACTTGAGCAAAGCTTGTGTTGATTCACTTTTATGACACCTGATTAGTTTACATGCATAAGTTGTGATAAGACTTAAAAAATATTATTACTTCATAACTTTGCTTAGACATAACTTTCATGGGTACGATCATTTTTAACATAACCAACTTGAATGTGACTCTCTCGAGTAAAAACAGCTTACATTGAGTTATTTCATTTTGTTTCATTAACAATGATGACTTTTTATTGAGTGAGCATTTCTTCTAATTCAAAGTAGCTACAAATCTATATAGACAATACGCACGCACACATATATATACATACTCATATATAACATACACACATACACATACTACGCACACCTATATAAACGCACATGCACACGTTTCAAAATTAGGGAAGAAAAATCATTAAGGTCTAATTCAGTGCCTATTTGAGCTTTAGGGGCTCCTGTGGAGCACTGCTGACAGTCTTCTCCAGCATAAATTTGTTTTGGCCTCTGGTAAAGGTAAGCCAAAAACATACAGGTCACATATGATGAAAGAATGTTCTCTTACATAATAAACTGAATGTAAAATTAGACACTTAAAATGTAGAATATTGAATCTTTGCTGTGATCAGTATTCTATGCAAGTTCCTAATGTCCAAATTCACTTTATTCTGCTCTGCAAACGATGCATTGATGACTTTTGCCTTTTTTGGGGGTGGCTATTTACTACTTTGATATTGCTTTAAGGATTCTCTTGAGTTTTTACAGAATGATTGATATTGCATAAAAATGTGTATGTTAGAAAAGTCTCAACAGTGTGAGGAAGGGTCCATAAATTTCCATCCAGTGTTTAAGATGTTTTTGTAAAGGAGAGAGAAGAAATCTAAATTTGGTTTTGGAAATATGCAATAAAATACATTTTGCAATTTCTTATGCAATCACACACCCATAGATCTTATGCAATACATGCTCAGCATAAATTCATTCTATAATAGCTGTTGTACTGTGAGATTTTACCTCACGCAGACGTGCGGATATTCCTAGTAAACATATTTACAGTTGGTATATCACTTTTCTTTCTGTACCAAGAGATTTTACATGTTTCTGCCTTTAATAAACATGCCTTCTATATGATAAATCTACATTTTATCTATATGATGAAATATTAAGAACTGAAATAATAGAGTAAACATTTTGTTGTGATGGAGCATTTGCTTATTTTGGAGCTTCAGGAAGAGAGTGAGAATTAACTGTTTTAATTTCGAAGTATAATAAGTTTGCTGTTTATTTTGCTGCTGGTTGTACAAGTGAGTGAAAGTTTTAGAATTTGGTGGTCTGCTTTTAAATGAAGGATAACAAAAGTCAACTTCATAAACACTATTTTCCACTGTGGCAGAGGTATATAAACCAATTTGATTAGGTTTGGGAAGATGCTTAAAAGAGGGAAGGTTAAGATGACAACTTCTGAAGCAGCCATGATTTAAAATGGGTGTAAAAGTGCCTGTCTTTTAAGGAAGCTGTGTAACTCAGAAGTGAATATTAGGCAGTTGGAAAATCTAAGTAGTATATTGTCTTGCCCAGACTATGTCTGTGGTGAGTTTCATACAGAACCTACTCAAATGAAGAATAGCCTTCTTGGGTTAGGTAAGAAAATTTACACTTAGACATTTTTATTTTCAACTTTCCATATTTCGTTTTGTTGTTATAGATAATTTATATGAATCACATATATAATATAGGTCATACTTTGTTTCTGAGAAATATTTATGCCTTGATTACTCCAAGAGAGAACTGCATATTTGACATGGACCAAACATGGACCATCCATCTGTATTTGCCAGGAAAACCTGGGCAGAAAAGATGGAGTACTAAAGTTTGACAATCCATTGAGGAGAACTGAGGGCTTCTCTCTTAAAGAAATGCAAAGGGCATTTTTGGCACAATATTTCTTCTGTTATAATGTGTTGTGGCCTGCTCAGCCAAAACACTGTACTCCAGTATAGCTAATACAAAGCTGCTGAGCCCTGAGCAATACAAGTGCATTGCTGAGCCCTTGCTGTTTTGCAGTAGTAACTTTGACTCTTAACATTGAATTAATTGAAAACACACTTTGACTAAGCATTATCTGTTTGTTAAGTAGACTGTCACTGCAGAGCTGAAATTATGTGCTTTGTCAAATTGGATTGGGTTGTTTTTGATTAAAAACCACCGCTCTGGGTGCCCCTGCTGGAGCAGGGGGGTTGGACTAGATAATCTCTAGAGGTCCCTTCCAACCCTAAGCGTTCTGTGATTGTGTGATTCTAAACATTCTACCATTATAATGCCAATGACTGCAACATTAAACTTCTCTACTAAGATATTCATTATCAATTTGTATGACAGTTTGCTTCCAGGATTGTTCATATCTGTTTTTCTTTCCATAATAATAACTTTCTAAAAATAATTGTTAAAATTGTACAGAAACAGAGGGTGCAAATATTAGGATCATCTAGTTTTCCCTCCCATAGCTCTAAGTATTAAGGAAAGAGATGACTTTGCACAGAAAATCCATTTCTTTGATCTTGCTGCTTCTCAGTCTTGGTATAAATTAACATAGTTTTAGATGTATTTTAACTTTGCCCTCTGGTAGTAATGCCACATACTGTTCTATGAGGAGAAGGGACTGTGCTCTGGATATAGCTCTTTCATTTTCCTCTCTTAAAACAGAAACAATCCCCCTTTCCCCACAGAAAAAAAACAAAAACAGAAACAAACAACCCTGTCCCCCCAAGCACCTGTAAAAAAGAGAAGTTTTCATGATTAAACTGTCTTTTGGGATCATTACAACCAGGTTGCACGCTGATTATTAAAGCACACTTTCAAAATGATCTGGTGTCCCCTTTTTCTCTCCCCTCTCAAGGGTGTCACATTACTTAATGTCTGAGGTGTTGAGAAACTCCTCCCCTTCCTCACCCTGCTCAGGTTTGAATGTGAATGTTTCTATCCCTGAATGAGAAATAGTAATTTTGCCTTTTCCCTTGCCTGCTTCAGTTTCCATCCCTGTGCCTAGAGCTGAATGGTATTCAAAGGGCAGCGGTACCTGGTACGGTACAGAAAGTTTTGTGCTGCCCTGTACTATCCAAGAAATCCCAGGCTGGTTGCTTGAGCCCAGCAACGGTTTTTGACTCCAGAATGGCTAGGTCTTATATTGCTTTTGGCTAGCTGTACTGGCCGTTGAGGTGGCCAGAACTGCTTTGATGATTTTACAGAGCTAGAATTTTCTTTGTTTTTCTTCTATGTATATTGTGAAACAGTTTTTTAGTGGCTGCTTTATTTCCTGTGTAGCATTCTTTGGAGGCTCTGATTGAAAATATTACTTACTACATGCAGCTATTATAGAACCAAAGATATTTTAGCATTAAAGCATGGAAATCTAATTCCATGTTTCATTCAAGATTGGAGAAAGTATCTAATACATGAATATGAAATATTCATGTGTATACAACATATTGATGAAAACATACAGGAGAAAAAATTTTAGAAGTCTTTGTCTAAAATGATCACAGTCTTTGGATTTTCTTTATATTATGTTGAATGAGGTACTAGAGGATGTAGTCTTCACACTATAAATGAAACAAGCAGCTAATAAACACACTCGTCCTATTGGTTTCCCCTAACTATATGAGGTTATGTTTGTGGCATTATTCAAATTTTGTTTTCTGTGCATGCTCTATGAAAAAAAAAATGTGCATAGGATAAATTCTGTTCTCTTAAAACAATAAATTATTGTTTTACTGAGGACAACGTAAGACCACAAAAAGTAGTATTAGTAAGTATGAAGACAGTTGAAGAATCTCTGTATCAAAGTGCAACGTACTGCTGAAGATCAATGAAAATGAAATATCCAAACTCCTTTATAGGAACACAAAAAGGTACAAGAAAATCACAAGAGCTGGCTGTAGAGGAAAGCACCTCTCGGTCCCAGTACTTTTAGTTTTTGCTATCAGGAGCTATCAGGAATGTAGAACACACTGTTCCCAATTACTTGTCAATAAAAAAGCACTAAAAAGAAAATAGTGTTCTTTCTGTGTCAATTCAAAGGTATTTTAACAGACCATTTATGAGGGTTAGTGAATCCGTGAAGAAAACTGGAAAATTAAGAGGATTCAGAGAGATGTTTTCAGAATGCCCTTTGACTACTTTCATCATTGGTAGCTTTTAATAAAAAGAAACTTTACTGATTTTTTCTGCCTAATAGACAACTGTAAACAATTGTCAGTAACTATTTCCGTAAAAAGAAAGGCAAAACTTATTACGAATATTGAAAAAATTCCAATTTCCGTGTAGCTTTTTCCTCCTATTTGCCTGGGGTTATTTGCCAAGACTGAAACTATGAAAGCAAGAATAGTGATGTTCAAATAAATCTGGCAACTGTGACAGTTTATTAAGTTTCTTATTCAAAACACAAAAATTAGAGGCTAGTTAATAGCTTTTCACAGTTGTAACTGGCAAATGTGTGGAAAGAATAATTTTCTGTACCTTAATGTGTGTGTAGGTGTTTCTAACTGAAAAGTGTGGTCATACTTCCGGGTCAGGAGATATTTCTGTCTGTTTTTTCAAATAAAGATAAATTTATGAATTATGGAAAAAAAAAGGTTACTCCCAGTATGATTGTTTTTTGTAGTTCTCATAACAAAAAACATTCATTCCTGCCTTCCAAAAAAAAAATCTTAATTTTCTTTGACTGCAAGTTCAGAGATTAGACAGCTATTTTAGTCTGTTTTGGTCAGTGCCATATGTTGTTACATGCTGCATTATTTTTTCTTCCAGTGGGTTTCTTTGTGTTATGGTTATTTTTCAGAATGGTTGAAAGCATTTGTTGAAGTAGTTAATTTCTGTTATCCTTTTTTTCCCCTATGGAAAAAGTGAGTTTTATTATACTGACTGCCTGACCATATCAGATATTACAGGGCAAAATAAATGTCTCCAATACAACTGACATTCCTTTTCAAGTTCAAAGTTTGTATTCCCTCTTAGTGGCTTGCTGTTGTTCTTTGTGAAGATATCCCAAAAGACATAATCAAGATTTAGTATTCTGTGTTTGTTACAGCACTTTAAAACTTTTGTCCTAGCTTCATGTGAAATAAATTAACTTACAGGAAAGTGCACTTTTGTGCAAAGTTTTCCTAAACTAAAGAATGTTCAATTTGTTTAACTACTTGGAGACTGCCAAGACTTGCATTTGAGACTTTACACTTCAAGTTCTTGCATGGTTGTGTGCACTGCTATTTTTTGAGAGGAAGAGCTTAAATTAGAAATTTCTTGTGACTTTGCTCCTCAAGGTAAAGATCTGGGTAATTAGCAGGTGGAAGAGAAATTAGGGTGTACTGAGTTATAGGACATGAATATTTACATATGAACTCAATTATTTTAAAACTAGATAGAAATCCTTTTGTAGTAATTGTAGTTTCAAATCATCACTAATATTGAAACATTGTTATTTATTAGAAAAACATTAGAAATATTTGATATTAGAAAATACTCTTTTCAAATAATAAAATGATATACTCAAAAGGTGATAAGAATGCAAATATATTCCACACTTTCTTCATCTGCTTGAGTGAGATAATGAATTGCAGAGCTTTTTGTGTATCCCTCAGTTTATAGCATGCTTTCCTGCAGTATACAATATAATACTCAGAGTATGCAGGGTGTTTTTGGACAGTTCATCTTTGTTGCTTTATGGAATCCATTATTCAAGAAGAAAAAGAAGCTGCTAGAAATGACACTTGAAGTTGCTTTTCCTAGTGAGTTATGTACTAAGCAAATACTATTTGTCAAATAATTGGAAATGTACCTGTGGAATAAATAGTTTAGAGAAGTATATTTCTCCATTCTGATTCTCATTCTATTCTGTTGGAACTCAACTCTACTTCCACGTAAATCTGAATTCTGTTGCTACTTGTAGCTTAGTTGTTGTAACTTCTGTTGTTACTTCTAGCTTGAGGAGTACAGGCACTGCTTTCTTAAAGTTGGTATTGCAAAACAAGAATTCTTCGTCTTAGCTGTATACTCATAATTACAGAAAAGACAAATTGAGCTTATGAATCTTATGTCTGGATCAGTATGAGCTAAAGGTAGTGAGTGACCTGTACTGCTTTTGGTATTTCTTAGCACTGGTTGCCACACATGACTGAGTTGAGAACTGGGGCTGTCAGTAAGAACTGTTTTAGCAGAGTCCAGGTGCTGAAAGGGAAGTAACTTGAGGAGTGACATGACTATGGGCTTCAGTTTGGCATTTCATATCAAATATTCTAAAAGGAAGAGTTTGAAAGTGGGACTTCCATTTGAGTATTGCTAAATCCCAAATTCTGACTTCTGTGATTAAGGCGAGTAATCTCGATTCAAATAGTCTACGGCAGAGAATATTGAAGATAGAAGCTAATTATGTCCATTTATAACTTGTGCGCTCATGGAGGTTGAATGAGATTGAATGGGATTCCTTTTTTTTTTTTTTTTAATTGATTCATGGAAAGGTTACAGCACTAACTGTGCGGATTTTTGCTTCCGGAACTATGAATTTTTTGTCTTCTGGACTTGAGAGGCTACTTGAGAGGCTACGTATGCCTCTGTATCCTACCTGTAGGAAAGAAGAAAGGAATTGCAGAGGTCTCTACAGATTGATTATTTAAAACTATCATCATGCTATTAATACGTGACTCTCATAGAAAGCTCACTGATGTGTAGGAAGCCTACACCTTAAAATTTTCCACCTAGCTTGAGAACTTATCTTCCTTCCATGCAGATGTGTAGTGCAATTGCTAACAGAGCGTACAAGAGGTAATTAAATTTACTTAGGAAACAAGAAAGAACACTTGGGAAGTCAGTGTCTGGATTTAGATACATTATAAATTGTTACCTCTATATTAACCTCTGCATATACACAACATATGTGCGCTACACACACGTCATTATTTTGTGTAT
The DNA here is from genome assembly GCF_059628265.1 of Tinamus guttatus. Classification (NCBI taxonomy): domain Eukaryota; kingdom Metazoa; phylum Chordata; class Aves; order Tinamiformes; family Tinamidae; genus Tinamus; species Tinamus guttatus. The sequence goes on from NW_028289261.1 coordinate 99,497, forward strand.
ATTTTAAATATATCTTAAATTTCTTTTACAGACCTTATGATTCTATCTGATCTGGGTCTAATGATCAGTTGTGCAAAATCTCATCTTGAATTATATCACTATCTATGGAATGAGAAGACTGTAGAATGCTTTCGATTAAAAGTATTGAGCTGGACAAGATTTTGAATAGTTTTTGCCTGTTGTTTGTAGCAAATGAGCCTTTAAAATCACTGTGGAGACTGACCTGTCTCTTTATTCAATTTAGGATTTTTAAAATTTGATCCATAAAACTCAGTTAACTTGACAGGGCTTTATTTTTCTTCCTCTTCAATTATGTAATAAGAGTTTGCTATGAGATAAGTAATTTTAGCTACTGTTTATTGAAAATCTGAAGATAAACATGAACGAGTGTCTTTTGCGTACAAAATGTAAAAGTTGCGGGAAGGTTTACTGTTGGTATTAAGTTATAATAACTTACAAACTTTACAAACTCATTTATTAATCCAGAGCAATTATTAGTTTATTTCCATATTTTTTCTAATGTTCTCAAAAAGTTTTTTTTCTTTTTACTTTCTCTTATGTGTATGTGGCAGTAGGACAAAGCTATTGTAAAGAATATACTTTAAAGGGTTGCCTGTTGTCACCTGCTGTGTGTCAAGTTGGTTTCCCTTTAAATGAATATCCTTTAAGTGACTTACTGTTTTCCCTTCCTGTGAATTAAGAATTTTAGTAAACTTTTTAAATAGGATTTGCAGTTGCAATTCTTGAAACCAAGCTATTTTATAGCAGTGTTCTATGTGAGTTTATTTCTGTTTATAATCGTGTACTTGGATTATACCATAGCTAAAACCAGAAATTACTCCTTAGTTTGGCTTAGAGTCCTGCAAAAATGATGTAAACAGTACTCAGGATATTACTTGCTTGTCTCTCAAGATTGGAAAAATCTATATAGCCAAAAATCCCTGTAATCTACAGTTAATGCTGATTATGCCTTCATGTTCAGGCAAGTGATTTTTCATTTCATTTTCAGCTACTGGTAGCAGAGGAAGTTTCTCTTCAGAAAATGCCCTATCACCTGTAAACTTTTAAAGCTAAGTTATATGGCACAGTGTGCCATGTCTATTCTATGGCTCTCAAGGACAGTTGCAGTTTTTGGTGAGAAGTCTGTCTCCGCAGGAAATGAGTTGCCTTTTCGTTTTGTCTTTCCATATCACTAAGAAAAACTTGGTAGCGAAAAAGCAGATTTTACTTCTGTTCCCCTGTTTTCTATCTGTTCTGTTGTAGATACCAATCTAATATCTTTAAGCCTTTAAAATGACTCCAAATCCTTGATATTGTAGACAGTAATCAATAGTCTTTTAGCACTGAAGTTGATTCAGATCGCCAGTTTTAAAACATGGAACAAGATACTTTGATTTGTAGCATCTATTTTAATTTTGAAAAGCACTTGTAGCTTTAAAGTAAAAAGAGAACAAAAAGTTACAAGTGCTATTCAAACTTAAAATAGAATTTAATAGAGAAGAAAATTCAGAGAAGGAGATTCTCATTAGCTATTAATCATAAAAGAATGTTAATATACAGCTAAAAATTAGCTTTTCACTCAGCTTGATATGTGTGTTGTTAAGCAGTAGGGCACAACAATTGCCTAATATGTATGCCAGACAAGGAAAATAAGCTTAATAGAACAAATTTGAAACTTAGAATTAGCTTGTTCACTAAAAAAAGTTATTTGTATTTAATATTTTAAATCAGTCATTTCTGTTCATGTTATCCTTCTAGATTTTAAAAAGGTAGAACTTACTCTCACACCTCATTTTCATTTATTTTGGCAGCAAGTTTCTCTTCTTTTTGGTTTCCATCTCAGATTGAGTTCAGTGGCTAGTTTATTCAAGTAGCTGAAGCAGTAAAGTGAAGAAAATATTTTCTTAACATCTGCGGAAAAAAAAAAACTGTAGCTGTCAAGAGCTGGTTTAACGTTTCACCAAGCTGTACACCCAAGTGTTCAGCTAATGAATTCCAACAGTTCATTCCTTTTGACTGTCTTTGAAATTTTAGTGTCAAGAATATACCACTTGACTCTTTTTTTTCAGTATTGTTTAAAATTATGCATAGTTTATAGCAAATGTAATATGAAATATAGCTAAAGCTGTAAATATGAGTTTATTTTTAGTGGGGAAAAATGCCTTTTCCTTTGGGTTAATGATGCAGAAAAGAGTTTAAACTTGTTAAAGGTGAAGGGCACTCCTTAGAGTTGAAAGCTTAATACTAAATTTCTCAGGTCAGAACAATGATGATAAGTTGTCATGGTCATAGAGACCTCTGGAGACTCTGCCACATATCGTGTGTATGTGCAACATTTTTGTTTGCTTGTTTTGCTTTTAAATGACTGAAGACTTTGCCAAACTCTGCTCAGCTACTTGTTAGCTACTGCTTTACAGCAGAAAGGGACCCTAGTGTGGGCCCCATGACATCTGGAGGTATTAATATGCAGAGAGCTTCCAGCTATGCCACGGTTGCTAATAATTATGAGCATCTATCTTTCAGCTGGGGACGGCTAGGTTTGTGTATGTGACTCTTCAAATGTTCTTGTCTCGAAGATTAACAATGAGTTTTAAGATCTGCATTGTTGTTTTAGGTAACTTTTCCCCCAGTCTTACTGTGGTTTGAATAAAATGATATAATCTTCTGGACATGATGTTTGTGAGACAAATGTTAACTGGTACTTTCTTTTTCAGCTAATCTCCCAGTACCTACTATTGCTGCAATAGATGGGGCTGCCTTAGGTGGTGGTCTAGAACTTGCTTTAGCCTGTGACATACGAGTGGCAGGTAAGCCCAGATGCTACTATTTCAAAACAGGATTATTAGTGTTGCAGAAGGCTTGACTAATCTTTGTCTTGACAGCAGTCTTTTAAGACTGATTTTGTATTCTGACATTGTTTAGGACCAGTTATACCGTGGAGATTTAGCAGAAGCTTGACTGAAGTAATTGCTGATATTTCATTTCATAGTACTTATCAATGATATTGAGAATATTTTTGTTGCATCTTTCACTTTATTTCGCTCGTATGTTTTTCATTTGATCATTAGCAGTATTCCCAGAGGGGTTAGGTAGCTATTTTGATGTTTTACTTAATTATTAAAATAGTCGTTTCACTTGAAGAGTTCTAGATGGACTTGTTTTTATACCAACAGGTTGCAGAGCACCAGCAAACTTGTTTGTGAGTTTATTATTAAACAAGCAATTAAGCAGTTGTGAAATAAGTGACAACAACACATGAAAAGAGAAACCTTGACCTATCCAGCTGTCAGAACTGTAAAGCCATTTGTTGGGAAATAAATGGAAACTTAGTCCTGAACAGTTGCCAGTAACTCATAGTATATAAAGCTGTGTGACCCCGAGGGAATATTCAGTCAGCTAAAGAATTCATAATCATCAGAAACAGACATCTCCCCACATTTTGTGTTGAAAAACAATAACTTCTTAAAATATTTCACATTCTATAAATAAGCCTGCTATTTACTCTGATAGCTGACGTGCATCACCTGTCTTACATGAAAATCAATAATGTGCACAACTTGCCCTGGTAGGACTAGTTACGTCTTTTGAGGTGATTAGAATCTATTTATAGATTTTTAAAATTTCTTAAGTCAACTTTTGTATTTTATGAAGCAAATGTAAAATTAACACACTGACAGGTCTGCTGTTACATATTCCTATAATTTTTTTCATACAGATTATAGTAAGAACTCATATTTAAATTCCTATTTTCAGCCTCATCTGCTAAAATGGGCCTGGTTGAAACAAAGTTGGCAATCATTCCAGGTGCAGGTATGAATGTTATGCTTTTGTTACAGTGGATAAAAATGACATATTCTCTGGGTACTTTTTTGACTTTGTTGACTATGAATTTCTGCCTTTTTTCTTATTTCAACTAAGGATCGTTGGCATTTTTTAAAAAAACTTATTGCCCATATCACCTATGAATCACTTAATAAAGTTTTTTCTCATTTTAAGGAAGTGATGCTTTAGTGTTATGCTTTTTAATCATGGTGTACATTAAGTCAGTCAGTTTTGAGTGGTTTTGTAAATGTGATTTGATGTCGTGATTGGTAGGCTGAGTAACTCTGGTCAGATTAAGAAAAAAGTAATGTTAAATATCAGCATACAAAATGGTAATTTAATTAATGATCCACTTTTGCATAACATCTGGTACTTTAGGATTCAAACTTTGCTTTCATGATGTTTGTGAATTTGTGTTGTAAAAGTTTAAAAATGGAAACTGCGGTTGTGAATGGATCTTTTGCGTTACCAATATTTTTTGGGATTTTTGAGGTACAAAAACTTTTAAAACCTTTTTTATTTGAAAGGCTGTTGGCTGCTTTTTCTGGATTCAGGATAAATGCATAATGTTTGAGGATGTCTTTGTGTTAGGAAAGCATTAGTTTTTACTTTATGGACAGACCATTCTTATTTTAATTGAGACATCACTTTTTCTGGGGAAGGGCAGTAATTTTAAAACAGCTCCTCCCTCCTACCCCCCAGCCCTGCCTGCTTGAGCTTTGACCATCATTTCCTGTAAGTTCTGGGGGAACATTGTACCCTTTATGTTGGCCTTCTTTCTTTCTTTCTAATGAGTGGAAACTATCTTGAAAACCCTAGGTCAGATTTCAGTAGGTATTGTTGTAGCTCATATTGAGAGAAAGCTAAAAACTACCATAGTGGGAACACCAGTAATGAATTTTGTGTAAGAAGTAATCCAACCCCATCACTAATATAGACAACTATTGTACAATTTAAAATACTCCATCATTATGGAGGTTGCTGAGTTGTGATATATCTCCATATTTTTTATCTGGCTCTTCTTTTTCTGTGTGTTCAGAGCTGCAGAACTATCCTTTTGCAGAAGGATAACTGAGTTCTAATAGCTCGTCCCTTCTTACCAGTGAGTGAAGATGAATCAGATGATTTTAAAGATCTGTTCCCTTCTGGTGGTGTCATGAGACTGTGTGTCTTGATGATAGGCACTGGTGGAGAAACAGATAGATAGAAAGCTCTGTTGTTTATCTTTGTATTTTTTTTTCTGACCTCTTCTGCTCTCTGCCTTCCTCTGTCCCTGCACCCTCTGTCTACCTTTATGTGGAATCCCACAGGACACTAGTACTGGAAGGATGCTCTGCAGTCTGTGAAATTCAGGTCGTGTTCTCCAGATAGTCTTAGTATTCTTAACCTTACTGAGATTGCCTCATGTTTCGTTATCTTCAGTTATTTATAGATATATCAAAGTTCTTATCCTTTCATCTGAAATGCTAGGTGACTGACTCATAATGAATTTCTTTGAAAGCTTCATTCAGAATGTTTTATTGCCATCAGAAGACTGAGATGTGAAAAATATTTTGTTTCTCTAATCCTAAAACAGTGGAGTAATTTTTATCCACTGACATTAAAAACAAGTACAAAAGTTTCGAGGATGTGTTTTTTCTTGAAAGTTCTTGAAAATGTGCCTCAAAGATCATGTAAAAAGACTTTCTAAACATGCAGGCTTTGGATTTGTTCGGTAAAGAACTTTTCCACGTTCTTATGAGCTTTCCGAGGACTGTATTTGCTGAATGTCTTTGAGCTTATCACAAGCTTTTCATCCTCAGCCTTTTTCCAAATCTTACTGAGCAATGTGAATGCTTCATCCCTTTTCACCTCCAGTGTTTCAACCAGTAACTAGTCCTGCTCTGTCTTTGGAAAGTGAAGAATGAGGGAAAGGATTATGCAGAAAAATGGGTCCAGTTGAAACCTAAACCTGACTTTTATGGATATATATTTTTTTTAATGATGCCTACTTACAGCTGTTCTAGGCCAATGTAGGATCAGGCAGTGGTGCTGAAAGCAGATGAGTAGCCACTAAGAGGTCTCAAGAGGCTTCTGCTGCCACTTGATATATCTGAAATTCACAGACAGAATTCATGCTCACTCTTCCAAGCTGGTCCATGCAGAATGGCACCCTATTTCTGGCACATGTCAGAGTGGAATAAGCAACAAGATTCGTATATGACAGAGATTTCAACTCTCACAATAATTAATAAGGGTATTTAGGGGAGAAAAAAAAGAACAAAAACAGAAATTACACACAAAGCAACACTAAAAGAATTTTAATAAAATTGATTAGTGAAGTATTATATGATCAGGGCAGATTGGCTGTGATATTTTGGGCAGATACTTTGTCCAAACAGATGTTTTGGACATTTGGGTACAGTGTTGCATTCAGTCTTATTTTCAAGTCTGTTCCTGAAAAGACTCATCTAGATGCTGTCTATTGACAAATCTGTTTTAATATAAAGTTTCCAGGTGCAAGACAGTTTGCTACTGATCATGCCCAAAGCTTGCTGACAGCTTTGGTAGCTTGCTGAAAGCTGAGTTTGAGCAGCAATTAACTTAATCCTGATTAATATTTTGAAATGAAAGACAAGTAGTCTTATGATGCCACCACCACAAGTATATTTGTCCACTTGTCCCCTTTTTCCCACACTTCTTCCCCATGAACTCTGGGTCTGCTGGGCAATTTTGGTCTAAACTGACTAGAAGGCAGTGAGTGGTCTCACAAGTTGGGAGTTCCTGGAATTGTATCAAAAATATGTGGCCAGATGAAGGGAATAACTTTTTTCTTTCTCACGGAGGAAATATTTCTACATGAATGCATTAAATAAATCCATTATTGGATATGCAGGTCCTCCTACACTGGAGGAACATTTTAAAAATGCTGTGGGTATGGAAAACGTTTCAGTCAGAATATACATCTGACTGGAAACCGAAAGTCTGTGTGAGCTATGGATCCAGGCTTGTTTTCTGTACGACAGTATAGGCAGTGCAGGAGTCAACTTCATGTGAGAAGAGTGTCTCTTGCACAAAAATAATGTTCTTTTTCTTTCTACTGTTATTTCCTAAACTGGATTTAAAAGAAAGGAAACCTTTTTTATTAACTGCATGTCATTTCTGTGTCTCTCAGCTTACACAGAAAATGTTTTGCAGTGACAAGTTTCTTCTTGGCTGGAAATAGTCTTTTGGAACATATATTGTCCTTCTTTTTTCCTCTTTGTGTCTTTTTAAAGATACCTTCATCCATAATTTATTTTTGTTGTTGATCTCCAGCCTATCACTATGACTCTCCTACTGGGCCTGCAATGGAGAGGGGATGCCTTGCCGGCATATCTGCTTTTAGCTAGTTAGTATCTTATTTGGACACCACTCAATAATAGATGTGTTCTGAGGAGATAGAAATGCTGCAATCAGCATACTAGCACTTTTCTTGTTCTTTTTATAGAATGGAGAAAAGCTTGCGGGACAAGCAGAAATGTTCTGTGCCAGGAGGTAGTGGGGAAGAGAGGTGTATATATATATATATAATAAACCTTATTTTCCGTCTTATGCAAATACTTTTGCTGGGAATTTTAGGTGTAGAGCTAAGCTACTGGTATTCATCCACAATTTTCTGGAGGTATTTTAATTCACAAGACTTCATTCAAGTCACCACAATGAATTCTGCCATTGTTCTCCCCAGTAAAAATATTACGGCATTATAGAGAAGTCTCTAGCAAGTCTTGAAGATCAACTCAGTCTCTTTAAAAATAAAATGAAAATTCAGCACATAATCCCCAGGAGTGTATTTTTTGTTGTCATTTTTCCATTTAAAAGCATATTATACCCAGAAACCTTAAAAAAATCGATAAAAAATTGTGTTGAATCAACCGTATCCACTTTCTGTATGTTAGTTGCTTTGGACACTTTTTTTCAGATATGAAACTGAAGGTGTGTTGTATAGCTGCTGGACTGCTTCTTGTCTTCAGGATACATAGCAAGATAAATAATTAAGTAAAGCACTATTATTCTGTTTCTCTTTCCACTTTGGTAACAGTATTGTTTTGATTCTTCTAAATTTTAAAATGTGTTTGGGTAAGTTCCAGTATTTGTGGAAGGTGATGGAGGAAAACACTGAAAAATCGGTTGTCTTTGCATGGAAAGAAAATGAGGGTAAAATGATAAATTTGATTTAGGTAAACATTGTGGATTTTTATTAGTGCCTACATTATTCTTCACTTTTAAAAATGGAATGAATGTCTCTATTAGAAGATGTATTAGAAGATGATATTCATCAAGGGTCAAGGGTATTTCCATATATGACAGACTCTGACCAAATGTGATATTGCTAACTGCAGGAGTTGTGCAATTCAGCCAAGTGTAAAGGTTAAATAAAATGTCAGACATTTCAAGCTGAAATCTGACACATGAAGCAATATGCTTAGATTTAAATACTGTAGTTTAAAATGTAGGAGGAATTATTACATTTGGCAAATACTGAAAAATTAGTGCAGCATTTATGATGGTGTCTGAAAGAGGACTTAAATTTTTGTAGGTGCTACTAGATGATATGTAATTACACAGGTGGCTAGAAAGAAAAAAAAACCCATCCTGTAACTTTACCGGTTGCTGTTATACCCTTCCTTCCCACATGCATTCCTCCTCTTGCTGACTCCAGTCTTGTCTTCTCCTTTGCTTTTTTCCATACAGTCTTCATCTCATATTCTTTTATATGTGTATATAAATATATATATGTATGTCATAGAATCATTACTGTTGGAAAAGACCTTCTTCAAGATCAAGTCCAACCGTAAGCCCCTCACCACCCTGCCTGTTAAACATGTTCCTAAGCGCCTCATCCACATGTTTCTTGAACATGACCGGGGCAGTGACTCCGCCTCTTCCCTGGGCAGCCTCTTCCAAGGCTTCACCACTCTTTCCGTTCAGAAATTCTTCCTAATGTCTGACCTGAGCCTCCCCTGGCGCAACTTGAGGCCATGTCCTCTTGTCCTATCGGTAGTTATTGTGGACAAGAGATCAACCCCTGCCTCACTACAGCCTCCTTTTCAGGTCTCCCCTGAGCCTCCTCTTCTCCAGACCAAATAACACCAGCTCCCTCAGCCGCTCCTTGTAAGGTCAGTGCCCCAGCCTGTTCATCAGCTTCGTTTTCCTTCTTTGAACAAGCTCCAGCATCTCACAGAATTGCAGAATGATTGAGTTTGGAAGGGACCTGTAGAGATCATCAAGTCCAACCCCCCTGGTCAAGCAGAGACACCTGGTCAAGCACGTGGCACAGAGTCTCATCCAGGCGGGTTTTGAACCTCCACGTCTGTTTGTAGTGAGGGGCCCAAACCTGAGCACAGTATTCGAGGGGCGGCCTCACCAGCGCCGAGCACAGGGGGACGATCACAGCCCTGGTGCTGCTGGCTGCTCTGTTCCTGATACCAGCCAGGAGGCCCTTGGCCTTCTTGGCCCCCTGGGCACACTGCTGGCTCGTGCTCAGCTGGCTGTTGACCAACACCCCCACATCCTTTTCTGCCGCACAGCTCTCCAGCCGCTCTGCCCCAGGCCGGTGTGCTGCATGGGGTTGTTGTGACCCAAGTGCAGGGCCCTGGACCTAGCCTTGTTGAACCTCATGCAGTTGGTCTCCATCGATGGATCCAGCCTGTCCAGATCCCTCTGCAGAACCTCCCTACCCTCAAGCAGATCTATTTCTCCTCCCAGCTCGGTGTTATCTGCAAATTTGCGGAAGGTGCACTCAAATCACCTCATCGAGATCATCAATAAAGATATTAAAGAGGACTGGCCCCAACCCTGACCCTTTGTGACCAGTCACCAGCTGGATTTAACTCCATTCACCACTCTCTGGTCCTCTCCATCCAGCCGGTTTTTCATCCAGCAGAATGTCCACCTGTCTAAGCCATGAGGTGCCAGCTTCTGCAGGATAAATATATATTTATACCTATATATATATACATACAAAACTTAACTCTTCGTCCTGAAACAATTAAGCAAATGATAGGATGAAGAAGGGAGCAGGGCAGGGTGGGGGGAAAAACCGAATTAGTTAACTTTACAAGTGTATCTCTTTCTCTCTGTTGGTCCATAAACTTTCTTACTACTTTCCATGCTTCCCTTGCTCCCCATCTCAGTCTTAATTTTAATATTTTGAGTTCCTCAAATTAACAAATGTTGGTAGAAGACAGCTTAAAATAATCAACATCCTCAGAATTTTGTTGATGCTGTTCTTAAAAATTAATATGCTAGGGAACAACCAAGAAGATATACTTCTATTTTTTTTAACAAGTATGAAAGGCTAAAATTATTTTACTGAGGTCTAAAAGTGTCTGCTGCGCATTTACAATCCTATTATCATTTGATATAGTAAAGAAACTGAATTACTTTGTGAACATTTATCTGTTTTTTCTTCAATCATCTGAAGTCTCAATAGCTTTATTTGCATTTTAATATTTTGTAATGTTTATTTTATGCATCGTGTTAAGTAAATGGCCTCAAGTGAAAAATTGCTAATAGTATAGGAAACAGATGTTTGAACATCCACTCTTTTTCCAAAGTAGTTAAACAAAATATGTCAAATGTTATTGGAGGGAGGTAAATTAGTTTTGCTTCTATAAGTTAGAATTGTGATTCTTTTTTTTCTTTCTTTCTTTCTTTTCTTAAATAAAGATAAGCTGATTTTCTTCCTGGCTTTATGATCAGTTCTAATGGTGATGATGTTGAGGCAGAATTTTAACATGTCATGCAATACGTATGCTGCAAATAGATAAAGCTAATGTTTTTTTCAAATTGTATTTGCAGTATATGTGCTTAAACCAGTAGTTTGCAATTAATGGTAATGTACTGCGGGAATACAGGATTGGAAAACTTCACATCATTCCCCATATTCACATGAAACACACCTTATTTAGCTGTTTCAGAGGAATCCACAGAATAGCCTGTCCTTTCCCCTTTGCATCCTGGCTGCAGAACTTCCATCTTCCCTCTCTCTTCTCCTCACCCATCACCCCCCCGGAAAAGGAGGAAAAAAACTAACTCATACTTCCTCCTGGAAAAAGGAATATCAAGTTACTATCAATGTTGCAAGTGATTGCAGTTGTGTAGAGTTTGTTATTTGAAATGTCAACATCAGTGTAAGGAAATGGACCCTTTTTGACATTACATTTCTTCCTGACCTATATTTGGAGATTGTCTTTTTTACAAACCAGATTAGCAATCAGGCATTTGAGAAATTTTGAAATCACAGGGAACAATACTTCCCCCCAATTTGTATCTAGCTAAAGTTAATCCTTTGATGAGGCAGAGGAAGGAGAGAATAAAAAAAGAACAAAAGAAACCCCCAGTAGTCAAACTGGGCATTAGTGAGAGAAGAGAAAGGGAATCTTCATGGCCCTGGAAGGCAAAACATGGAAGATCTGAAGTAGGAGATTAATGTAATTTAGGTATGGAGAAAACAAATGTCAGCTACGAACAATGATTAAATTTTCTCTAAAGCTTTCTCATGTCTGGGGGACACTAGCGACATTGTGGTGTCGAGATTATTGAGACTGAAGTTCTGAGTTCTGCTGTTTTTATTAAAATTAAGATTAAAATTTCATTTCTGTTGTCAAAAATATCTTGTTGTAATTATCAATTGTTTTTCTCATTTTTATAGATATATTAGTGTATTTGGTTTCAGACATTTTAGAACTGTAGAGTGAGATTCATGTATTACTCATTTTTGAATGACAGTCAGAAATATGAATAAAAGCAACAGAAGGTTTGGTTTCTTCCCTGCTGCTTGAATCATGCAGATTTTAGCCCCATTCATGCTCTGCCTAAGTGAGCGTGGGTTATACTATCACACTCGTATCTTTTTCAGACCATTTCTTTGACATCGATAGCTGAAGAGTGAAGCTTTGAAAAGAAAGCAAACCCAAACTTTGCATTTGCAATTCAATTTTATGACCATATTTAGAACAGTATGGCACGGAATAGAAACTTCAGTGTAGGCAGAGCACAACACTATGAATGAAATTCAAAGTTAGTTTCATAGCATAGGTGCAAAATAAGATAGATTTACTTTCACTATACTATTCCAAATAAGATGGACACAATAAAGTAAATAGAAATAGGATATAAATTGCTGCAAGTTGAAGATCCTTTCATTATTCCAAAGCCAATTAAAATTTACAGGGATCTTTATTTATTGTCTTGCTAAATTAACTTTTTCAGTCAGTCATAGAGATCTAGTCATAAGGAATCATCAGTGTCCATGAATGTCTGTCGTTAGAAGTGTCCCCCAGGCGTCAGTCCTTGGTCCAGTCCTGTTCAATTTATTCATCAATGACCTGGATGAAGGCACAGAGTGCTCCCTCAGCAAGTTTGCTGATGATACCAAACTGGGAGGAGTAGCTGATACCCCAGAGGGCTGCGCTGCCATCCAGAGGGACCTGGACAGACTGGACAACTGGGCGGTGAAAAACCTCATGCAATTCAACAAGGGCAAGTGCAAGGTCCTGCACCTGGGGAGGAATAACCCCAGACACCAGTACAGGCTGGGGACCGACCTTCTGGAGAGCAGCTCTACAGAGAGGGACCTGGGTGTCATGGTGGATGACAAGTTGACCATGAGGCAGCAGTGTGCCCTCGTGGCCAAGAAGGCCAATGGGATCCTGGGGTGCATTAAGAAGAGCGTCTCCAGCAGGTCGAGGGAGGTGATCCTGCCCCTCTACTCAGCCCTGGTGAGGCCGCATCTGGAGTATTGTGTCCAGTTCTGGGCTCCACAGCACAAGAGGGATGTGGAGCTGCTGGAGAGAGTCCAGCGCAGGGCTACAAGGATGATCAGGGGCCTGGAACATCTGCCCTATGAGGAGAGGCTGAGGGAGCTGGGCCTGTTCAGCCTGAAGAAGAGAAGGCTGAGAGGGGATCTGATCAGTGTATATAAGTACCTCAAGGGAGGCAGTGAGGAGGATGGTGCTGGCCTCTTTTCACTGATGGCCACCCACAAAACTAGAGGAAACAACCACAAACTGAAAGCCCAAAAGTTCCCCATGAACTTAAGGACAAATTTTTTAACAGTGAGGGTGACAGAGCATTGGAACAGGCTGCCCAGAGAGGTTGTGGAGTCTCCTTCTCTGGACATCTTCCAAACCCACTTGGATGCAGTCCTGTGCCACGTGCTCTAGGTGACCCTGCGTGTGCAGGGAGGTTGGACTAGATGATCTCTAGAGGTCCTTTCCAACTTTAAGCATTCTATGGTTCTATGGTTCTGTGAAAAGGTTTTTCCCTTGGTCAGTTTGGGATTTGTTTGAAGAGTTGTAAGAAGCCAGATATTTGTGTACTTTGTAATGGACCATCTTTTTCACCTCTCAGTATGTCCTGAAACCACTATCCTTCTCTCTTGAGGGCTGTTGTCCTCTCTAAATCATTTATAAAAATTTCCAAGTGTACATGACAGTGCACAGTTTCTGTATTATTTTCTTCCAATTTCTCATTTTCAGGCTGACTTGAAAATTAAAGAGAAATTAGGTAATAATAAGTGATGTTTATGGGAAAAGGTGGGGCCAAGGATGAAAATAAAAAGTTGCTATGTAGAGAAGATACAATTGCATAAAGACATTTATTTTTTTAAATTTACTTGGATAAGAGCTGAATTTTGAAAATAAATAGGAGGCAAATTAAGTATCTAATGACTTGTCTCACCTCTTAGAATGGAGAGAGACCAAAGCAAAAAAAATCCCAAGCTTCCAGGTTCTAAGTTCAACTCTTTCTATGGTCAGCATATTTTATGTTTTAGATCCTATACCTCCCTGCCTCATTATCTTTTCTATATTCCTCCTTGAAATTTCTGCTTCAGATGATTTTCAGAAATTAAGGATCATCTCAGTAATGGCCTGTAACTTCACTATCTTGCTGGCAGAATGATGCAATTTGTCTTTTACTGACAAAATTAGTAGAAATGTCTTATTGCCAACTACCAATTCGGTGTGTATGAAAGAAGTAGCAGAGGAGAAGAGAGGGGAAGACAGAGGAGATAAGAAGATTACTAATACCACATAGGCTGTTCTGATGTCTTAGTTGCTCTTTATTAATTACCCAGGGACATTAAAATCTGTATTTTAGTTCTTTGATTTGTTCCTAAATAAGATGCTTGAAGAAGATGTTGTGAGCAATCTTTGTGCTGTAAAGAAACTTAGTAATCTGAATAGTGATAGACCCAGTAGAATACAAAGTGAAGAAAATGAGATATCTGATCCTAAAATAATGTAGCTGATCATATTACATACCTAATGAAAGGTTTTCAGGGGTTCTTTAGCAACAATGACTGTGTATAGTTTTTAAGTTAAAGAAGCAGAGATAAAATATTTTGGTAGGAATTATTTTTCTAACCTACAGTTTGACAGAATCTAACCTTCATGTGCCACAATGTGTGCGCACATTTGGGACAGATACCTCAAGAGCCTTCAGTCTTTAGAGAGAAATTGTACAAACCTGACAGCTTTCTAGTAGAGACAGAATGGGGAGAAGCAAATGAAGATGTACACGTTGTTCAGGAAGTTACTGACAGAGGAACCAGTCAGGTTTGTAATATAAAACCTGAGATCTTAATAGCTCTTGATAGATAAGAAAACAGAATGCTAATATCTTGCTGTTGATTTTCTTAAAAAGGGTTTATTAAGAAAAAAAATGTCATGGATTTTAAAAGCACACACACACACATATATATATATATATATATATATATTTCTTTTTTTTTAAGCATAAGCTTAGTGCTTTTCAAGTTTAAGTGATGAGCATGCCCTTCTAAACTTAGGTACAAGTCTTCATTTCACTATTTGGTTAAAAACTTCCATTAAGGTCAGAATAAGTAAGGACTACAGAAATCTTCAGAATTTGATCTAGTAGTAATGAATTCAGAAATGGTGCATCTGAAGGAAAAGAACCCAGCATTTTGTGGCAGTCAAATGAACAGTATGTCTGTCTTTTCGATTTTAGTCCTTTTGCTAAAGTCTTTACACAAATAACCCTTATTGTGCATAATACACAATTAAAAATTGCAGTTTAGTCATTGACACATATAAATAAGGAAATTTTGAATAAACTGGGCTTGCTGGGTTGTGCTGTACATATTCCCCCTTTTAAATTAATGCCTTTCACTACTTATATTTTAGTTTGGTTCATTAAAGAATGTTGTGGGATTTTTGGCTATGGAAGAATAGTATTTCATATCACCTTGTGTACTTAGTTGGTGAATTGAAAGCAGTTTGCAATGGGTTTCAGAAAGAAGGAATAAAAATAGAAAATGAAGTGTCTTCTGCTCTGTATAGTTATTTCATCAGTACACCTGTATCTCAATACAATTTCTGGGGGTGAAGGAGTGGGGATGGTGTTTTAGAGTACCTGCTAGGAGTATGTAAATTGGATCTGGTATAAATGCATCAATGCTTAGAAAGTTCCTGAAAAATTATGTCAGCAGCTGTGGAGCTTGTCCATACTCAATGTGTTTTTTGAAGAGAAGCCAAGGAATTTTTAATCAAGGAAGATTACCGAGCAGATTACTGTGTGCCGAATATTTAAAAATAGACTTATTTTATTAGTAAAAACTCTTTGTTTAAGCATGAAGTGTTAGATTTTTCACTGCAAATGCAAAAGCTGTTTTGATTTAAAACAGTATTAAGGTATTATGAATGAGATGGAAAGAGATAATGAGATAGAAGATAATATTCTCTCTAATAGGAATGCTATTGTGAGAAATGTATGTATTGTAACTGTAAAATCTACAGGATCTAAGAAAAGCTGGCATTTTTGAGAGTTTTTTTTTACATTGCAATGTTGACATGGAAAGTCTGTGATTTAGAGAAAAATTGACATGGAATGTTTTCATCTCTGTGAAGTTATTCTGGTAATCTGCTCTCATAGGACCAATTGCTGTTGCTTTCCCACCCTAATGAAACTAGGTCACTAGTTTTTGGCACTCATCCAAGTTGTGAGATTTATTTGGTGTTCAAGCACACTGTCTAGAAATAGTGATGCAATGTCAGCAAGGCCACTTTTCATTTCATGAACATAATTTCCAGTGCCCTGAGATTAATTTATTCACTGACCTGTTAATAACTGCAATTCGTCACTGGCTTACAAAGAGGCAGAGGAAGCGTCTGGAAATAGTCATGGTCACTCTGCTAGGTGATTAGTTACAAGATTTCTGTTCAGTGTAGCATTTTTGGTTTTGATCATGTTGAAGAGTCTGACTGCTAATGAAAACCAACCAGCTACTTAATCAAAAGAAAAATAGTTGTAATGAGTAAATATTGCAGAGAGAGAGAAAGAACTGACTTGAAGTGGTAGCTTTGTACCACATCATACTGCAATATATGTGGGACGCATTTTGATTATCTTTGATAAAACATAGGCATTCAGCATATGTAGATGATATGCAATTATTTGCAGTTTTTATTAAAACTGGCACTTTTTTTGGCCGCAGGCGGAGTAGGCAGCCTCGTGGGGCAGCCCTGGGTGGCAGAGTAGCTGTTATCCCTGTTCTGCTCTGCAAGTCTCGCAGCCCTGGCGGGTCAGGCAGGGAGCAGAGGGCAGTTCTCCCTGCGCAGGGCATAGCTGCCCGTTCCCCGTGACGCTGCCGCTACTCCCGTGTTTCTCTTTCTGAGATAAAAAGCAGCAAACTGGAGTCTGGCGGGGCCTCCTCCTCATTCTGCATCCTAACATTGTGCCCTCCTCCTTACGTCAGGACTACGTGTTTCTTGTTTTCTCCTTTACGGTTTCTCGTGATCCCTCGTGATAGCTGCACAGCGCCCATGCGATCCTGGCCCCTCCTCCTCTGGGTAGAAAAATTAAATTTTGCTTACAGCAGTAAAGTGTTTGATTAAACAGTTCTGATTAAAGTATAAGGCATCATTGTTGCATGTGGTAAAGCCCCAACTTGGGTATATGTGGGAAAAGTTTATTCTACGACTTATACAAAACCAAACTCTGCAACTAGATTAAAGTTTAAGATTTTTATTTTTGTCTGATTTCATTTCTTCCGAATTTAGGGTTTTTCAAGTGATATTTAATGCTAACATCTGATCCTGGAGCTTCTATCAGAATGCAGTGCTGAGCTGCTCTGGCTCCCATTGCAGTCGTTGAGAGGGTATTTCTATCTCAGATTCCATGATCCACCATCTTTTTTTTGGAGTGATAGTCTGGAGAAGACAACTAGGTGGCTTGAAGTTTCATGGCTGAGAAACAATAATATAAAACATGAGCCTTTCTCCTAGTAGCTTGTAAAGTCTGGATATGTTGTTTCTGTACTTTTATTTCGAAATGTGATTATTTGGGAGACTTACTTCAAATTTTCCAATATTTGAGGGTGGGAAAACACTAGAAATCTCATCAGTGGGAACGGGTAGGTTGAAACTGAATATTTCTGAAAATTCCAACTTTACGTGGTGTATCCGAACTCTTACAAAGGCCTAAACACTGGAATAAAGTTGTGATGTCCCTAGAAATATTAGCTTAATTGTTTAAGTGTTAGAAAGATTTATCTGAAATGCAATTTTAAAGCTTTTTTTTTTCGTTAGATTTTTGAAAAAGGGGTGTACTGTATTCAGA
This sequence comes from Tinamus guttatus, assembly GCF_059628265.1. Classification (NCBI taxonomy): domain Eukaryota; kingdom Metazoa; phylum Chordata; class Aves; order Tinamiformes; family Tinamidae; genus Tinamus; species Tinamus guttatus. Next base: position 116,927 of record NW_028289261.1, read on the forward strand.
ATGGTGAAATGGAACAGAAAATAGAAGCAGTCTCGTGGAGTCTTGTTAAAAACCTCGATTTTCTGAGACATGTTGTGAAATGGGGTAGCTGCTGAACACTCCTCTCCTTAGTGATCTTTGTCATAGAATGTCTGTTCCATAGGATGGAAAAACTGCTAGCGATATGGTCCTCCTGTATGCAAGGTTGTGAATCTGACAGCTTTGTATAAGATCCAGTCCTTCAGCGTATGGGGTGCTAGCAGATTTTCGTGGCTTTGATGGCCCATTGAATCTTTTGATGTCTCCCTTGTTTTCAAAATCTTTCAAGTGACACAGTAAATTAAGCCACTGTCTGTTCACTGCATCTGCTGACTGTCTTCCAAAGTCTTTGTAATAAGAAAGCATCTAAAAACAAAGTAAATTACTCGTGAATCATTTCTAATATGTGATAAAATAGAAAACCAAAAAAGGGGATGAGCAATGTAAAAATGCAAAACACAGTTTTGACCTAGTAGATTACATAGAGGCAGAACATACTTATTTGGCTATTCATGCCAGGCAAACCAAGGGGAACTGATTTGGCTACATCTTCTGGTGTTTCAGACGCATGGATGTTTTTCTTTTAGTTGTACTCATTTTTAAATTACTTATAAGGAAATCTCATTAATGTTTTATAGTGTTCTTATGTGATTCTATTATTAGTACATTCTGCAATCATGATTCAAATGTATTTCTTTGTCCCATTTTTATGCTTCAGCATGCAGCAATGTGTTAATGTTTAGTGGCTTTCTAAATGGATGGTTATGAAGTATTAGAATTGACATGTTTCTAAAAGTCCTCAGCCTGAATCTCTGATTCACTTGTATTGTAGGAGGTAGCAAACAGAATAGTGTAGTCTCCTTCTAAACATTCATGTGAATGTCATTCTTGAAAATGTCTGTGTTGCAGGTTTCTTTTTTCATTTTATTTTAGGGGGGGTGGGGCATTACTACAATAGTTTTTGCATCATGCTCAATTTAACATCTGCTTTAATGACTGTTTCAAATGAATTTCAATGGTGCTTTTGTGAAAAGTTTTTTGCTTCCCAAGAAGATAAGCAAAATGCCATTTTCCTCTTCTGTCATTATATTCCTTTTTCCCTCCCTTTTTGATGGGGAAGATGCTTTGCAAAACAGCTGACTTGTCTGTGAATTCTTGGAAGGTGTCTGCAGGTGATACTTCTCGCAGCAGAGCTGGGCATCAAAGTGGATCTTGTAGAAAGTAGCTGTCGTAGCTTGAAGATGGAGCCAACCCTTCTCTTCAGGTGGCTCCTGGAAGGCTCTTCCCACATGGAGATGGGATTCTGCAGCTGGAATTCAGCTCTCTAAAAACGGGTGCCCCCTGCCTCAGTGTCCAACTGACGCTCCCCAAGGACGCTGGTCTCAGTCAGGTTCTGGCTCTCTCCATGCAGGAGTTGTAGATAAATTACAGTGTCTAAAATCACCGGATACCAAAGTTTCGGTAGTTGACACCCATGTGTAATAATGTCAGTGTTACGAAGCTTTGGTTCTAGAAAAGCTTTGAAAGATAAGCTGGTAAAAGTACAAGCATCTATTGATTCTTTCAGATGGACCTGTCTGCTCTTTCATTTAAAATTATTTTTTTAAAAATCAGAAATGACAGGCAGTTTATAACTATATGCATGTAATTTGTGCTGGTAACAAACTCACTCAGTTGTAGTGGTAGTGTACAAAGATAGTGAATTATCCTGTCGTCTTTTGTGTAGGCAGTGTCAAAACTTCACGCACTTCTGGAATAAAAGGAAACTGTAATAAAATGTACGGAGGTACAGCATAGCTTTGTTTGCCTATAACCATTTTAACTATTGCAAAGAAAATCTGAGAGTAAAAATCCGTGCGACAGAATTAAAGTGTGGTGGATGCAAGTTTCATGGGCTTAGCCAGTATTTTCCTTTTTTTTGTTGTTGTTGGTAAACAAAAGCTGACATCAAAAATTTATGAAAGAGTTGTCTAATCATAAAATCAACGTGCATGTACTTATTTTTATTCTTATCCTTTGAATATAAACTTTGCTTTCCAGTTCAGTCTTTATTTTGCCCAAAATGAAAATTCAAGAAAGGAGAAGACTGAAGATAAAATTGACTGATGTCTTGATTGAGGAGAAGTTCAGTAATTTGGAGAACAAATGCTATTTGCTGTAATGATATTGTCTGAAAAGTAGTAGGTAGCTGTGGTGTTCAGCTGAAAATTTCTGAAGTTTGATGCTGGACTTCTGTACCAATTCCCAACAGCTTTGCAGTGAGTAAGGTAACAGGTGGCTTGTAGGCTATGTTTACTGAGAATGAGTGAATTAACAATTAACCCAAATATATTGGCCTTAATACACACAGTTGGCCCTCACAGAATTGAACTCATTCTAGTGAAAGTTTTCTCACCATTTTGCCAAGACTTCCTCTTATAGGCAGAAACAGTTAGTGAGTTTTGTTATTTAAGTTCTTCATAAAGAGATTGTGCCTAGCTAAGTTTTTAACCACGTTGAGTAAGCAGAAGGCCTCATGGTAAGCAGTTGTCAGGTGTCTCTCTGGGTGTTTTGTCTGTTCATCAGAACAGTAGGTCCTGTGACCCTGAAAAAACTTCTCTGCCTTCAGGTGAGCAATAGATACGAATGAAGTAAAGCAGTACAGTAATTATGATATATGCAGCACAGAAAGCAACTATTGTCCTTGCTAGTTGGCCATAAGGATAAAAAAAAAAAAAAAAAAAAAAAAAAAAAAAAAAAAGCTGCCGAGAACTACTTAAATTTTCTTGGAAATATTAAAGTTCCAAATAATGTAGGAGACTAGTGGCAGGATCCAGCAAGTTTCTGCTCTGATATCTTGACCTTAAAACCTATATACTGGATAAGAAAAATTTGTTTTTCAGTTGTCTTTAGTATTGATGTTTGAATGAGGCAGTGGAAACTATTTGAAACTATTGAAAAATATTCTCTTTTTTAAAATTCTCAGAATCCGAGTGAACTTCCATGTTGTGAACACAAGTATTAATATAATGAAACATTATAAGTGAGTCTAAATCGGGTTTGTTTGTTCTTTCTTCCCCTCTCTGCTCAACACAGAAAAAGGAAGTTGTGCTTTGAGAGTAGACCAACAAAATCACAATTAGTGAGGTAGAGCTGGTCAGTGGAAAAATCGTTGAGTTTCCTAAAAACACAATTCTGTACAAAAACAACATGAGACTGGAATAACATTTTGTTCTAAGTTGTTATCATTTTCCTTGTTTCCTGCTATCATAGGGCTTCAGTTTATTGCCTCTGACAAAACCTTTGCTACACATTGTGTAAATGAGCTGTAATTTATTCTGTTGAAGAAAGATCTGTCGTAGATACAGTAGTCTGCTACCGACCTTGTAAGTAAACTCACTTTCTTTTTTTTTTATTGGTGATTGCAAACTCAGTCAGAACTTCATCTATAATCCTGCTCAATCAAACCTAAGATTGCAAGATAAAATATGCAGTTTGCTGGGTCAGTGCCAAAGGGAGTTAGTCTGAGGTTGTCAGAGCAGCAAGTCATGCTGACAGAACGGAGAAAGAAGTGGCGTGCGGAGTGGTGCGGAGTGATAGTACTACAGTAATTAAGATTAAGGTCAATTTGCCATTTTAATTACAGGCTTTTACATGATGCAAAAGCAACGTGTGTTCTGATATTATCTTGCAAGTTGCCATTTTTTACTGAAAATGGGATTATGCTGAATATGCCTATTTAGGAAGCAAGGGATGCAAAGGATTTGGTGATTTTCAGCTCAGAACATTGAGAGACAGGAGAGTGAGAAGGAACTGAAAGACGTATATCACCAAACTGAACAGAGATTTAAGTAATGCTAAGGAGTATTTTGAGGTGGCTGCTATATTTTTGAGTGATACCTGATGTACGTGATTGAAGGACTCTGAATTGAGCATTGGTGAGCATGTCTGATATCAGTGAGTGGCTGTCACTGGATTGTTTATTCTATTTTTGAACATAAATAACAACCTAACACTGAATAGGACTGCTCTCGGCAGGCTTCTGCTAATGACTAGCCTTGAACGTGACAAGGAGTGTTTCTACTGATGTCGAGAATACGTAGAATGATCTTCATTAGAAGGTTGCTGTTTGAAAGAAATGTTAAAAGATTTTCATTGTTTATAGATGCAAGAAAAGATTTGGGAGCTTTTTATTTTTGTTCTTGTTTTCGTCTGGTTATTCTTGTAATAAAAGTAATTTAGCTGCTGGAGAGTTTTCATAGTTCTTCCATGTAGACCATAGGCAGGTAAGATTCTGCATGGTTGAAGAAATACAGCTGGAGTTTATCTCCAAAAGCCTACACATGGAGATGTGGAAAAAAAAAAACAGTCAAGTGGCACAGCCTCTTGTGCACAAAATAGAATTGTGTTCTCTCATTTTTATCCACATAGATATGGATAAATCATTCTGTCAGAGACACTGTTATTCGTAGGGTTTTAAATAAACACATCAATAAATGTGTAGCTTTAGGAGAAGCCTGGGTGTGAAGTCATGGGCATGTCATTTCTCTGGGTGATTATGTAATTTGTTCCCGCAGAGGCAGATGAATGCCTGTTACTATAATAAGAATTTCTAATATTCTTACAGCATTCTTCTCTGGTTACAGGTTAATGAAAGGGTATATGTAACTAGTATTTTACAGAGAATGTTTTATCCCACAGATCAATAGATTGCAAGGTGTGGTAGTAAGGATATATTTTTGGTAGATTAGATAATGTACCAATTAGATAATATACCTATTAGATAAAGCCGAAATGAAGAGTCTAGCTGTGCTGACTCTACATGACCAAACATGGCTTTTTACTTTTACTGAAAGTATGGTCTGGACTGTTGCTCTCATCTGCAAAGCAGAGTATTGTGATGTCCACCAAAATGGAAGTTATTTCTGGGAGAATTCTCCGGATAATAGTTGAGATGAAGTTGATATGATGTGCACATTAAGAAGTTTTCAATTTTCAGAAGTACTGCTGCTTTCTGATAATATCCTGATACTTAGAAATCTGACTATAGGCAAAGGTAGTATCTTGGAAGGACGCAAGCTACTGAGAAGTCAACTTGAACTGAGTATAATGAATTTTGGGGGGAGATAAATATGGAATTTGACAAAATTAATCGTTGAAGAATTTGAACATTTGTTTTGCATAAAGTGTGCTATCTTTTTTTAATTTAAAGATATATGTAAAGTACAATAATGGTAAGGATATTACTGCCTATTTTGCAATTATACAATAATCCCCAAAGAATCTGTGCTACTGCACAAGTGGGACATTGGGACATAATCTACCTGCAGTGCAGCTCATCTGTGTCTGTCTGATTAAAGTAAATTACATCAATCACTTGGGTGGCAGTGTAGAAATATGGAAGTGGTGTAATAGTAGTAATCATTTCCATAATGAAAAAGTCATCTTTAAGAATGTGTGTAGGAGGAAAATGTTTTCCAAGAACTAACTACATTTGAATATCATTTCATCTAAATAGAACACACCTCCATATGACTGGTTTTTCACTTTAAGTAATCACTGACATTCTTTGTCAGAACTTGCTTGTGATTGTCTGTTTTGAAAAGTTGACTGTTAAATTTTATTCTATAAACAAAAATAACCTGTTAAAAATAACAGGTGTGATTCTGTTTTTCAATCTGTCCTGTGATTTGTGAAACAGTTCCATTGCTTGGTTGACAGTCATTGTCATGGTTAGTCTGCAGATTCTTTCTATCTTATTTTTCACTGTCATTTACAATGCATTTACTGCGCATTTCTTTGCTTGAAAAAGCAAGACTTTAAAATTTATTTTACTTTAGACACAGATCAGAGGTAAGCAAAGTACTTGTTTATACAAATAGCTTAACTTAAGGTGTTTGGGAAGTAAATTGGGTATTTTTTTTTTCAATGACCCATTTTATTATGTTAAAGATAGAATTATTTGAAAGAGTAAAAACCTCTCTACTTCAGGTGAGTCAGTCTTTTACAATAGGGGTTTAGGAAAATCCAGATTAATTCAATAATTCAGTAATTGCATTTTTTTGTGGGGAAATCGGACAATGAATATGAAAGCAGGTAGTATCCACTTGATGTAGGTGGTAAACTTGATATAGCTTTCTTACAAAACCTATTTCGTAATGCTCTGTCATGGTACCTACAGCTGAAGAGAAGCCAAAAGTAGCTAATAAAGTAAGAAATAATTTAAAAAATCCCTTAGTTTGGGAATATGCAGCAGCATGCTGGATTCCTCTGCCTCTTTAATTATTCTAGCTCATATGTACACTATTGAAAACAGGTAACAGAAGTGTGTTCTTAGTCTTCCACTTTCTGTCTTTGTTTTTTGTCTTAGAGAGCAAACATACCACAATTGCTTATAATTTGTCACTATAACTTCACAGATAAAATAATCAAGGATAAATATCCCAATATCAAGTTTGGATTCTGTATCTGTGCTTGGTATCACTGAAACTGATCGTTTGAACTTGCTTTAGGATGATAGACAGATATGAGTGATTCCAAATGATTAGGGTGGAATTTCACACAGCCAAGGGCTCTATCGTTTTCTTGCAGATGAGATTTAATGAACTTATGTTAAATTCAGAGAAGCTGATACAGCACTTCTTGTTGTGAGTGCTTTCTTCACTACACAAATTTAGACTTCTAAGATAACTGTTTTAGTAAAGCAAATGCATAATATTATGTTGACTCTAAATATGCTATGATGCACGTGTTTTGTCTGCTGTAACTTAAAACGTTCCCTAATGGGAGCTGCGTAATTTTTTTCACAGACCATCACTTACTGTTTTTGCTCTTTCAAAATATTTTAAGCAAAGACAAGGGATAGAACTTAGTTGGTTCGGCTGGTTGAAGTTACCAGTTCAGTTCATGAAAGCATAAAGGATGTAAAATTACATGAGCTATCTAAAAATGTTTGTGCAGAAGAGAAAACATGATGTATTGTGATTTTGTTAAAGCTGATATTCACTTTGAATATCGGAAAACAACTATATTTTGTTGCATAATCTTATGGGTATTTTTCTCTGGTATGTAAAGTTTTTATAACGGCTCTTCTGAAATGCCTTTCCATAAATCGTCGTTTTACTTCTCCTTTGTACCAGGAGGTACTTACCTACTGGTAATTATAGTTCACAGTTATTCCGACTATGAAAAAAAAAGGATAGAAGTGGTTGGATTTATGCTCTGTCCAAAACATTTCTGTTAACTTTGATTGTTAAACTGTAGTTTGAATATCTAAAAGAGAGGTGACTACATGAAGGTCTTTATTGAGCTTTTGGAAACTATGAGTTGTGTGAACTGAGAAAGAAGAATAAATAAAATTCAGTGACCAAAGAATCAAATCCACCAGAACCAACAGTAAAAGAATTTGAAAAGAACAGTAAAAGAACAGCAGAAAAATAAATACAGAAGTGTTTCATGTTAAACATCCTTTTTTATCTTGTTTCCTTTTCCTTTTTTTCAGTTTCAGTTACCAGTTTACCAGTTACAGTAAAAGAATTTGCTCTCTTATTTCACAAAGGATGTTAGTGGTGGTATTCCCCATTAGTATGGTATTCAGGTTGATAGTGTTCATCACAGTTATAATAAATATTGATGTTGGTGATCCTTACTTTAAGCTAATGATGCTATTGTTTCATGCTAATCCTCAAAACTGAGAAGTTTGTTTTAAAGTGAGGGTAGGAAGATGAAACAGTTTGCTGATCCCAACAGTTAGCATGAATTAACATTGAAAAAATTAACTATGGACATTTGAAGAGCAGTAATGAAAAAGAGAAAGAATTTGTAGTTACCTCAGAAATGGCAGAAAGTGTTTTCTCATATTATAGAAGTTGAAACTCACAAGTAGATTAAACCTTTCTTGTTGAAATGGAATTAAAAATATAACTTTTTAAAAATGAACTGCTTTCAGTGTCATGTTCTTGATTTTTGTGTGCAGAATCCAGGCATTCCAATAGTCTTTAAACCACTATGGCTGTTGCAAGACACGTCTGGTTAAACAACTAATAGGTAATAAGAAATTTTTAAATGGTAATATGATGATGTGTTGATTTTGAACATCTGACACTCCTTTGGAGACTAGAAGCTAATGAAAACTGAAGTAGGGTGGCCAGTTTGGTTTTATTCTGTGCCATGAAAAGTAGATTTTAAGCACATAAAGTACAAAACCACTCTGTGGCTGAAAAATAGATAAATTAATAAATAAATTGTGAAATGGCAACGTCTCATACCGTAATAACATCATCAAAATAACTCATATTTTATGAATTATTTCAACACTTAAGTGTGCAATTAAGTGTTTTTTTTTTTTAAGGATTTATATTTATATCTCTGTAACTAAATAGTTTTTGTGTTAGAGAACTACTTGTTTGACCCCATCCTGCCTCTGTCAGGCCTTCTGGCCAGTTAAGGGTTTGTATCATACTTTAATCCTTCTTTTATGGGGGAGTTCATATGCAATAGTTTCTCAGACATTTAGAAAATGTCTATTATATGAATCACATTGTCTCAGTGGGATAAAACCGGTTGAACTGTGGTCCACATCAGCCTCTTGTTTTATAGTCTTATGAATCAGAGCTTGGGTATTATATTATTCATATCATGAAGCTAGTGCAGTAGATTTAGGCAATTATGTTATGTGTTGGAAAAGATGACATATTCATACCTGGACAATTGGTCTTCAATGATCTAATGGAAGCCGGTATGTTAATTTAACATTTACTTCAAAGCTTTTCAGCTTACTCTAATTTTGAAGAAGGTTTTCAAAAAAACCCACAAATTGTCCATATGGCCTTTTTGACTACTGTGATAGTTGAGCATTTTAAAATAAACAGTGGAGTTGTTTTTCTGCATTAAAAAAAAACTACTGACAAATGTAAATTTAGTATACTGAGAATAGAATCTGAATACTTGAGAAGATTTATTAGTATTTCTAAACTCTTTAGTATTTCTCTGTTAGTATTTCTGTCTAGAATCTATTAGTATTTTCTAAAACTGCTTTTTAAAAATATTTGCTGGCATTGATTTGTACTATTGCATTGCGTAAAACCTCAGGTGATGGAAAAGAACCCTGTTGTATTAGGCATGGTGCAAAAAGGAACAAAAGGGTTATCCCTACTGCAAAATGCTTATAACCTAATATAGAAAAGATACAATATATGGTTGTAAAATACAAAGAAACCATGAAATGACATTCTTTAGAGAGGTAGATTATGGTTTTAGTATACCAGCAGCTTAATCTCTTTAGGTTTTTGGTAGACAGGTGAGCAACAGAAATTTTTGAGGCAGAATTTGAAGAGGATAATGAATATTTTCAGAAAGCTGCTTTCAAGCATGAGCTGTGTCATAGGAAAAGGGACAAAGGTACTTATTTCAGCACATGAGAAGTGGTGCAAACAGACATTTCTGCTGTCTTTCAGGGAACAGATTCAGTTTCTCAGTACTGAATGAGACTTAATGGACTTCAAACTAGAAACAGTACACCGGTATTTGCGTAAAAGAAATAGAGTGGAATCAATAAAAGACACAAAAAGAGGATCAGAAAGGCAAAGTGGAGATAATATCATTGACATTTGGAGAAGGAGGTCTATGTGGAAGCCAGCCATGTACATCATAATCTGAACTCCTACTATTTTTGAGCCAAGTATAACAGAAACTACTAGTGACATTCCCGGTATTTGTTAGGAGAAAAGAAAATATAGGGCATTTCTTTAACACTCTTTACTTGTCCTGATATTTTTTGATACACATTATTTGAGGAATAATTCTTTGAAGCTACAAATGCATGAAAGCAGCAAATGCATTATGGAAACAAAAGAAAGTTTTGAAAAATTGGTCTGGAAGCTAGCAGAAGAAATAAGGGTGAATCTGATAGAGTAAGTGCAGCATAAACTATAGATCTCACATGTATATTTTCCACTGGTTCAGACAACTGAAAAAAAAAAATAAATGTCTTCATTCTTTCTCTCCCTGTTCCCTTAATGCTTCTCTTAAGCTGCAGATCTGTGGCTGTTACTAGAACTCTTCAGTTTCTGACACAATTTTGCATTCACAGTTTTAGAGGATGGTCTTGTTTTTTTCACAAGTAGAACAAAAAGAAAATTTTATACCAGAAAAAATCAAAATCAAAAATTTAATATGAAACAACTTGACCTCTTGTGCATTTGTTAATTATTTTATCTCCAGATGTTCAACTCAACAGTGGATTGAACGAGCTCTGACAAACTTAAGACTTGTTTGAGGTCTAAAAGTTAAAAGCTTTGCAAGTTCAAGAGTGAGTAGAGATTATAGTTTTCTAAATAAATTCTGCAGTTTACCAGTTTATGGAAGACAGGCTTTAGAGTAGAAGTGCTTATACTGCCTGGCGCAGTGTCCTGTCTCCTATGGAGGACAAAGAAAAACAACTCTATATGATGCTTCACCTCTGAAATTTCTCAGTCCCTGACTGTTTTTTGTTTAGGGCTGGGTGAAGTTGCTGTGTATTCAGTAACTCTCACTGTTTTTTTCATTCATGAATTAGATCTTTTCTGCCCTTGAGCCTCTGCTTTGTTACAAATGCTCTTCCATAGAGATACAACTGAGCAAATTTTGCGCAGATGGATCTGTATAGGGAATGTAACAATGACCTGGGTGTGATGTTTTCGTGGTATGTTTTGTGGTTCTTAATAACACCACCACCACCACCAACAAAAAAGTATTTGCATCAGTAGTAGTATCTGCAGCAGTGGATTCTCTGGGCAGTAGGGATGATCAGTGGAAGAAGGCTGTCCTCACAAACACCTATACTATTTTGATTTTTTTTCTGATCCCTCGGCTCGTGCCCCTTACCTCACTCACAGTAACTAATACAAGCCTGTGTGACCTGACACTCTGAATGCAAGTTCTGCAGAACTAGCCACGATACACTTTTTCCTGATGTGGTTGGTTAACCAGTTTCAATGGTTGTATGGAAGGGTGTCGGTGTATTGTAACCAGCTGCGCTGTGGAACAGATTACTGCTTACCATCTCAGCTGCCTGTTTTGCTCTACTGCCAGAAATCATCACTCATTCAGATCTGCTTGCAGAATTGCTTATGCAAACCCTTGTTCTTTATTTCTGTCAAAATAAAAGGGTTAGCAAAAACCTACTTTTGAAGCCAACTGGGCTGATTTTGACTAAAGCAGTCTCAGGGAATCTAATTCTGAATTCAGAGAACAATTGTAGAAGCAACCTCACTGATGTTTAAACAAAAAGCAATATCCTCTTTTATCAGCACCCACTGGGCCTGTCTGATTGACTAAAGCACTATGGTAGAAGATGAACTTCTGTTGTCTATTTTACAATGACAGGATAATTTAATTTGGAAATGCACTTTAGAGGTCATCTGATCCAATTCTGTGCTTAAAACAAGACCGTTTTTTGTAGTATGTCAGTTTGCTCAGGGCCTTGTCCAGTCAAATGTTGGAAGTCTCCAGGGTTTGTAATTTGTCAGCCTTTTTGAGCAACCTCTTCTATCATTTGAGCCCGTCTTACTACAAAGGCTTTTTTTTTCCATTATACTTAATCAGAATTTTCATTGCAGCAGTTTGTGTCCTTTGCTTCTCATTCTTTTGCTATGCACCCCCAAGAAGAGAGAAAACCACAAATAATGACCTGTAGTTGGATTTAGAATTGCTGTCACTACATGTTGAGTAGTCCTAGAAGTTTTTTCTCCCACCTTGTGGTCTGCTTATCCAGTCTGTACCTCACCAGTTTGGCTAAAAGGATAGTGCAGTAGACCATGCCAAACCTTGCTAAAGTTGAGGTAAGTGGCAGCCTGTGCTTTCCACTCATCTCATTTGGAAGGGCAATCAGGTTGGCCAGACAGTGTTTCTCATGTGTCTGGAAATGATTTCAAGGAAGATTTGCACTGTAGTCTTCCTGGAGATGTAGGTTAGGCTGGCAGGCCTGTAATTCCTTGGATCCTTCTTCTTGAAGATGGCCATGGCGTTTGGCTTTTTCTAGTCTTGTCATCGGGTACTTTACTTGATTGTTGTGACCTTTCAAAGGAGAGATACAACGGTATCACAGCACGTTAGCCAGCTTTCTCAGTACCCTCAGCTGTATCCCTGAGGGTGATATCCCTTGGCACTTGCATATATCCGCTTTGCACAACTGGTTCCTAATTCGGTCTTTATGGGTAGTACTTCAGTCCCTGACGCAGCCAAGAGGCTCAGGAACCTGAACCCTGGGAGGCCTGAGGACAATAATAAGAAGCAAAACAAGAATAATATTACAGCCTTCTTGTGTCCTTTGTCATACCTTTTCTTTGTGTTCTGTCACTTGGTCTTCTGTGTCATTCATCAAGGACCCATGGTTACCTTGCTGTTTGTTTTGACTGCCAGTGGACCCAAAGAACCTCTTCTTGTCACTTATCATATCCTTCACCTGTTTTAGCTCTAGCTCCTAAATCTGGTTTTGCTCATCCAGAAGATGATTCAATATTCCTCTCAGGTAGCTGGTCTCCACTTCTACCTTCCATACACTTCCTAGCATTATTTTTTTCCTCATTTTCCTTTGAGGTCTTAGATTTATTGGTCTTGTATTTGCAGAGGAAATTCATCATTTCACTTCCTACATGCCCAGTTTTCTTCCTAGTGCCTGCTGTCAAAATTTCACTTGTATTTCTGTGGACTCACCGTTCAAAACAGTATGAGTAGCATTCAGATATTTCTTGTGTATTTGTAGGCAGTTCTCTTTTTTTTTCCCTCACCTTTTTCTTATATTTGAGACATGGCACTAAAAATAGGCAGCACTTGTAAGTACCTGGCTAACTTTTTCATGAGTTGATTACACTGTGATCAGTAAATTTATTTTTATCTGTAAGTTAGAGAATTATAAAAATTGCAGTTAATGGCCTTTTTATGGTAGCTTTATTAGCAAATGTATATTTAATTTTATTTCATTGCAAGGAAATTGTAAGATGTTGCACAGTTCATGAAGAGTTATTTTATGGTAATAAACCCAGAAAGCTTAATTACAGCAGTTTGCAGATGTAATGGATGTATGTTTAACACAGTTCTGGGCTCACTAACCCGTTTAATGGGCTGATCAGAATATTCTCATAATGTTATTGTGTTTGCAACACTTATTGCATACAATAATTCTGCATTTTTTCATCTTCTGTGGTATATGAAAAAGTAGCAATTTTTTTGTCAGTTTCTTAAATTAAACAACTTCAGTAGTTCTTAAATGAATATAACTGCAAACCAAAACCATTTAATTATGCGCTTCCTAAAAAGAACATTTTTTCTAACATTGTTTTGAGACATGATCACTTGTCTAAAGAGACAAATTGCTCTCTTGGTGTAAGTCAATTTAGAAGACATAGATTTTAGCTTCTGTACCATTTTAAATAATAGTTGACAAAAATGTGAGATGCTCAGTGACAGTTTCAGGCTTTGGGTGATGAAGTTAAATGAGTTTTAGACTCATGTTGAACAAAGCGAAATTTTAGCTTTGATCTTAGGAGATGGAACTTCGGATGTGTGTGATGACTCAGTTGTGGTTTGGAGTATGACCATTTAAGTAACTCATCTCGCTGTTGAATGGCTACATGTTGAGATGTTTGTAGGAATAAGTGAAACAGCTTTTATCTCAGAGCTCTGACTCAGATTATGCATGTTTTAGTTATGATCTTTACCTCTATTATCAGCCCAAATTGACAAATACTGTATTTTTTATTGGAAACAGCTGCTCTGTGTTTTGAGGCTTTAAAAATACATCCTTTCTGCAATGCTGTCATAGCGTATGTATGCTAGACTAATTATTGAATTAAAAAATACAAGAAGCAAAAGATATCTGTACTTTTATTCAAAATAGTTTTATGTAAGCTATTCCAGATGATCTTTAGGTGGTAAAGGAACCAAACATAGTCATGCTATAATTATTTTAGCAAATTGCATTTGACATATAACAAGCAAGAAAGAACCTTAGTATGCTGCTGTCATTTTGTGGTTTCTGGCTGAACCTAAAAAGAAACGATTTGTGTGCCAGTCAAAATCCTTTTTTACTGCATATTTCTGAAGTATTGCAAGCATCTCTTTTTGGCAAGTAAACTTCAGAGATGAATCAACAAAGAGATTGATGGACAAAATGTTGTTATTGAGATACCCCTGCAGTGATTTTTTAGTTAGGAGGAAAATGAATTAGAAAAAAATGGCATCTGCCTGAATTTAAATCTAATTGGTGATTTAGCATGGACAACCCTGATGTTTTTTAAACAGTTTTAAACTTGGTTTTACCAGTAAGGTCAAAGAACAGTTCTAAAATTCACACTCAGCTGCAGCAGGCATGATGACCAGGAGAAAAATCTTGGAAGTTTAAAGGACACAGATAGTACACAGCTCTCCAAAACATCCTCTCACTGGTTGATTTTCTCTAGATATTACTTTATATATGAGTATGTGTATGTGCATTGTTTTCATTATAAATGATAGCCTTATGTGCAATATCACTAAAGAAATAAATGCTGCTGGTGTATAAAGGAATGCATGTGTAATATAAATTCTTGCAGGTTTTTAAGTAAAAATGTCTTATCCATTATAATGCTGGATAATATTTTTAAAAGTCGCTAGGACATTTCCTTAGGAAGTCTATGGTGTGCATAGCAGAGCACGTAGGGTGTTTTAGCCCTGCAATGGGGAGTCTATCCCAGTTTGGGACCTGAGATGTTACAAGCCTAGAAATCATACACCAAAGCATTTACAGAACTATGGCTTTCAGAGGTCTCAAAGTTCAGCCCTATCATCAAGATAAAACTCATTTGAAGGCTGAAGGCAGGTTCTTTGGATAAGTATTTCAAATATTATGCAGACTGCTTATTTCAGTAATTTGATGGGCATTTTAAGATTGATATATTTCACCTAAGCATTGGAAAATAATGTTTTAAATTTTTTTTCTCTCTTTTTATCCTATCTCTCGGATCTCAGGGCTTTGTTAAGTGATGCAATGTCTGTAGTGATACATTAGGAATCAGCAAATGCTTATTTCATCTGTAAGAAATTCTGCCCATTAAGTGTCAACCACCTTTGTTAACAAGCCTGGTTTCACCGGAGCTTATTAGCACTTCAATAAAATTTTAGTTTTAGCCTATGGTGGGATTTAGGTTGTTAAAATGATATATATAACCAGACCTACCATAGTTGAAAACATCCCTGGATCGCTAATCTCTTCCCAATATGAATACAGCTTTCAGAAGGAGAAAGGGAAGAATAACTGTTGCCTTTAGATGAGCAAATTTAAGTATCATTTCTCTTTTTTTTGGTATGCATTGTGCTACATCCTCCTGTATTCTGTATTTGTCTGTAGAATTTCTAACTTTTCTGTTCTGTATATTTGATCTGTCAAAAAGCCAGCCTGTGTCCTGGGATCACCCGGATCCCTCTGCACCCTCGGCAGGGGTGGCTTATAGTGCAGGTACACAAAACTAGGTGTGGAATATGCAACACAAACTTAATTTCCAAAACCCTGGGAGGAGGGCAGAAAAGAACATTCCAGGGACTCAAGATTCTCTTTCAGAAAAGAAGAATTTTCAAAATGTTCTCTAATGAAGTGTCAACAGAAGCCCAAAGTTTGAAGGGAAGGTGTTTGATGTACAGGAGGATATTGGAGGGCTTAACAGCGTGCAGATGGATGACATTTTACCATCAAAGTCTGTCACTGCAGATTTTATTGCATAGAAGAAGCTTTTGTATAACTTGTTCTGAAAGATGCTTGGTATCTACTGTTAACATGTGTCATTATGCTTGAAGTTATCTTAAGCTTGCCCTTTTAAAAGTTTCCATTTCCATTCATTTTATTAATAAAATAACTGGAAAGCCCCCAGTGCTGACAAATTCTATGACACATGTAGAATTTAAGTATGAAAGGTCATGTTAACCAATAGCTACATGCTTTTAACATTAATATATGGCAAGATTGCACTGGTGGCTTGATATATTTAAATATGACGTTAGTGCCTGTTATTTTTGTCTTGAATCACGCTACAGAGTTTTGGAGCCTATCACTATGTCTCATGTTCAGAAATGAAAGTGAAATACTCAGATGCACACAAAATGTATGGGTGTTAAGGTAGAAACCTTTCTACGTTACAGGTTTTTAAGGAAACCCTATTAAATTTCCCTGCTTAGGAGAAAGTTGCCTTTTAGAATCTGGATTTGCTTACTTATTTTCAGAGTTTAGCTGGAATTTCTTTATTATCTGTTTGAGGACTTCTGTTTAGTTCAAGATATGTAGAATTCAAAATTTGAAGCAGACTGTCAGTATTGTTTGTAAAGCCTGTTGTACAATCAAACAGAGAGTATGATGAACGGCTGATATTTACTGTTGTGATTTGAAGCTTCTCTTTAGCAAATCACTAAGGCAACTTATTGTTTTGATTTCATTGAGATGGAGATCTATACATTTTATACATGGATGAACTTTGCAGATTTGGGGGTTCGTGGCTAAGCTCACAAATGATGTTACATTTCTCTCTGTAATATTCACTAGGGTGCTTTACCTATCAGCTGTGGTCTGTGTTTGAGTAACAACAAAAATGGTAATTTCCTCACATGTCCAAATGGTAATGTCCTTCACATAACAAGAAAGAACTTTTTCCAAGTTTAAATGCTAATGTTGTGTTAGGATCACTTAAATATGTATGTGTGTGTACTGCATGTACATTTTTGTAACAACAGTACTTGTCCCCCTTCAGAAATACAACTTCATACAATTAGCAAATAAAATAATTTCTGCTATTTAGATTGCACTTCTGTTTCAAAATGTGTTTTCTAAGTGTACTGATCTTATTTTTTGCTTTTAACAATTCAGTAAATAATTGCTATTAGTTATGTTTTAGCTTTCCATATCTGAAAGCACGTCAGTGATACAAGGAAATGATTACACCTGAGATGTTTCTCAAAAAAGGCCATAAAACTGGTTCTAGTAGCAGTGCCCTGTGTGATGATGAGTCGCTATGGCTCAATTTCCCCTCTGTAAAATCGAGACAGACTGTGGCAACAAGCAATATTATGGGTAAAAGTACAATGGAAGTCTTCAGTATAGGGTAAAGCGAGAGCAAATTGAGTGGACTTGGCCTCTCTCCAGAGATTTGCCAAGCAGGTCGCAGAGTTTCTTGTCCTTAAAGACAAAAATAACTGCCTGCCTGGTTAATGTCGTTGCCTTCTACTCTGCAATTTTTTTCTGTCTGTAATTCCTTGTTGTAAAGGAGAAGAGGCTTCCGTTAATCCAATCCCCCATTTTATGAGTGATCAAGTGTGTTGTGATTGGATCACTTTCACTTTAGAGGAATAAGGATGAATATGTTTTTTTCTGATGTATATTGAGAAAACTACCTGTGCTAATGCATTTTTTTTCTCTGCAGTGAATTTAGAAATTAGCAGTGCTAAGTTTTCGCATCCACTTTTCATACAGGTCCATAGTTATTGCTTATTTCTTACACTTGAAAACAGCAGATAGAAATTGAAATTACAACAAAATCTTTTCAAGTCTGATATGTCTCTTACTTCAGTGTATGTCCATCTACTGAAAGCCAGTGCTTTTCCTCTAAATATTTTATGGAGCCTCACTTGTGGATGGAGCATTTGTAGGTTAGGGTCTCTGTCTAAGCACTTTTTTAAGAGCTAAAAACATATGAATATTCTATTCTGTGATCAATATAAAGCAAACTGGTAGATCAATATAAAGCAAGCCTAGAAAAAAGCATTTGGCAGAACTTGTCCAAAATTTTATCAAGCAATCTCAAAACATACAGCAAATAAGAAACTCAAAACAAAACAAGAAAAAGAAAAAAAACAAATCAACACACCCAAACTAATATGTAACACTGAGAAGGAGCATGAGATTTTAGCAAAGCGCTCTGAGTTAAGAGGTTCCCAATTCCTTTCATCTTGGTTTCATGGAAATAGAGACTCTTCCTTGCCATCTGTCTTGAGATGCAAGCTGCAGCAGATGAAGGCTTTGTTTTACTGGCAATCTGATTACTATCAACTTAGGTATAAAAACATTTAGGACCTGTGCTCAAGTCAGTAGGAAAACTATATGATTTTTCACATACCGTTTGAAGCCTGGCATGGCTTGGCATGCAGATTGGCATTTTTTAGATATAACATTTCAAGTAGTTTACTTAAGTAGAAATAAACTCCAGAAGAAAATGCCATTTTTAAGCTAAACTTGCACACTTCATACAGTGCATGTAATCTCTGGCAAACATATTTTCACTTTTAACAAATGTACGATGCATGTAGGATCAATGTAGGCTAAAATGTAGGATTTCTTTAATGGTGAAATTTGAAAAGGTGTTTTCTCTCTCTATGGCCTTGCAGATTTGCATGTGTAATTTGATACAAGAAAGAAATGGGGTCCGGACAGGAGAGTGGGCTGTTCAGCTCTCCTCTTTGACAAACGGGTGCAGTAAATAGTTCTGGGATGGGTTTCATTCTAGTGTGAATAGGAAGAACATGGTTTGTATTTGTTCTGTATTACAAGGTCAGATTTTTCACCCTGAAGAAAAGCACATGGGGCACAGCTTTTCCCCACATTTTGCATCATCTGGGCAGTTTTCAGATGCTTGATAATCAGGGTTGCTGGATTTCTTCCATGAATAGTCCAGCACCAGCTGGTGCATTCATTGCACATACCCAGAGTAGCTCTGCAATGGAAGTGCCCTGGTTCTGACATAGGGGATTCCCTGCACATGTGCAAAACCATACACGTATGATTCGTCTGACCAGGATTGCCCTAGATTTCACCATTTAGGATCCCTTAATGTTATATGTGGATTGCCTGTGTTTCTCTTGATGTGGTGCTTAAAAGGGACTTAACAAAGTGAAGTTTAATGGGAGAACAATTCCCATGGCAGGTCCTGTGCTGTAAAGCAAATTACACATTGGATGCAGAAGTGTTAGATAACTGCTTTTTGTTCTTGGTGAAAAAGTGCTTTTATACTTTTGTTTATTTCTAATAGTATTTCTGTTCATCTAAAGGTTATATCTGTGCGCCATGTTTTTAGCATCTTTTGAATAGGTGTTGAAGGCAAAACCACAACTATGCTAAATTTTTTAAAATATGTGAAGGATTATTCATAAGCACTGTATTATATTATACTCTGCTGTATTTTGTGCAGGTCTTTTTATGCTTAGGCCTAAGAAGATGCAAATAATAGCACCATCAGAGGAAAACTTGTGGTGGTTAATATTAGGTAAACACAGGGAATCCCATTCTTTATGTGTGTGTGTGTATAAATATATACTCATACATATATATGCACACGTCCTAATATATGCATACACACATATAGAGTGAGCAAGAGAATATTTCCATTCAGTAGAGAGTGCCAGGATCCTGCTGTGGAAGCTCCTCTTTCTCCAAGGCCTCTCAGCAATATGCACATTCCATAAGGCTGCTCTAGACTTGGGCTTGGGTCTTAGCATGAATGGGTCAAAATGTGCAATTCCAGTAGTTCGGCCTGAAATTGTTCATGCTAAGTATCTTCCTTGGGATAATTTTAGTGGAAACTTAAAATAGTGTCTTTTTTTGAAGAAGAAGAAGAAGAAGGTTGGAGGATCTTTCAGGGAACTCTTGTGCTTAAGACCTTACTTCTTTTGGTATCCAAATTTTAACTAAATTCTAGTGTTGGAAAAAATGCTCTGTTTTTTTCTTTGTATTCAGAGGCTGAAATCAGGACTTAAAGGTTAGAGCCTGTTGCTGAGTTCTCACTGCTGTGCCCTTCGGTAGCACCCACAACATCTGGAGCATGAAGTGCTCGGCTGAAATGCAGAAGTGGCAGGAGATGGCTGTAGGCTGGGGCAGGGATATCACTGAAACCCAAGGTCCACATGGAGCACGATGAAGGAAGACGGAGCCTAGGATTCATTTCAGGAGAGACTGGACTTCACCTTATGAAGACTTGGAGCTGGAGGTAACCAGGCATCAGGAGAAAGGGCAGAGTAGACTATGGTGAATAAAGCGATGTTGGGATGGCAACATAGCTGGAGTGACTGTGCCCCTAAAACATGTTGCTTCCAGGGCTGGAAAAAAAGCTTGTGATTTTTAAATGCTAAGTTATGGTGTGGGGCAGGAGAGTGTCACTTTAAGATTTATTAACCTAAAGGATGAATACGCTGAGTTTAATCGCTGTGTGGATGCAAACAGTTTTAAGTTAAGGTGGATTTGACTTGGTTTATTTAAATTGATTTAGAAATGGAACTTTGTTACCTTCATCTAAATAACGCAGTATTTCAGAGTGCTCCCTTGCAGACATTCGCTAACTCTGTTCTTCTGTCATCAGTGTTGCAGGATGTGCTGTGCTGTCTTGGGTACTGTAGGAATATCTAACTGTGAAATTTTAGCAGCACAGGTGATGAAACCAAGTACCTTGCAACTGACAGTAGTACACCTTATGAAATTATTGTATGCTTAGCCTTTTAAAGAAGGGGAGCGGGGAAGTGACCTAGAAGAATATATAGATCCCTTTAAAATGGAAGAGTATTATTAAGTTTGGAAAATGAAGTAATAAGAAATTAGCTATTCTTACATGCAGTATTGCACAGAAACACACCATGCTGTTTATAAGCTTTAAGCCAGCACCTTATCTCTGTACATTATTGTTTAAGTACCTGAAGGGTGATTGTAGGGAGGATGGGGCCAGGCTCTTTTCTGTGGTGGCCGGTGACAGGACGAGGGGTAACGGGTACAAGTTGAAACATAGGAAGTTACATCTCCGTGTAAGGAAGAACTTCTTGACTGTGAGGGTGACAGAGCCTTGGAACAGGCTGCCCAGAGAGGTTGTGGAGTCTCCTTCTCTGGAGATCTTCCAAACCCACCTGGATGCCACCCTGTGCCACGTGCTCTGGGTGTCTCTGCGTGTGCAGGGGGGTTGGACTAGATGACCTCTAGAGGTCCCTTCCAACCTTAACCATTCTGTGATTCATAGAACTGTGAAGGTTGGATATGTCCCCTATAGATCATCTAGTCCAACCCCCTGCACACACAGGGTCACCTAGAGCACGTGGCACAGGGTTGCGTCCAAGCGAGTTTTGAAGATTTCCAGAGAAGGAGATTCCACAACCTCTCAATTCTGTGATTATTCTATATATTCTTTCATTTCATTGTCATGTATGGTTATGGGGTTGACAATGATTAAAAAATAAATAAAAATAAAAGCTTGTCCAGATATGTGGATTGCAAATGACATGTTCCTGAGACATTGCTGCTAATGTCAAACTAAATTTATCTCTGTATTTCAAAGCAGAGCTTTTAGAAAATCTCAAAATAACTAGAATTTTTTATTATGGGCAAAGCACTCTTTTTTCCCCAGCTTCATTTTTGGAAAAGGTTGGAGCACTATGTCTGAATTAAAAACAGAAAAACAGGAGAAAAAAGCAATCAAAACAGTCTGCCAAAACAATCTCTTGCTGGGCAATACTTGCAAAAAAAATTGATAAAATGTACTCAAAAATAACTTGATTTTGGGAAACTGTAACGTAATATTAATAAAGATGATCCAACCAGAACTTCCTAAAATAGAAATAAAAATGCATCATACTGCTAAGATGTTGTAAACTGAAGTTTTTAGACAGATGAGAACTTTTTTTAGCCTTTGATTTGAGGAAACCATGAGCCTATAATAGTCTATGTACCATTCTATATTATATGAATAATGTGGTTGTGACATGGCAAGTTATCACAGTATACTGGAAAGTACAACAAGATTATTAGATGGTTTGTGAAAAAATAAGGCAGGAAATTCATGAAATTCCATTTTTCTTTTTGAATCTCTAATTGCCATAAAAAACTACTTTGGACTTGGACTACCTTAGTCAGGCAAATAGTCCATTTTATCTTCTTGATTAAAGTGGTGTAAGTGGACAGGTGACCTGATGTGGATGTCAGGAAGTATGAAAATAACAGGCTATTAAATATAATGCAACAATAATAGTAGACTATTTCACAGTGAGCCAGATACTATCATTTGCTAAAATTTAGGAGATACGTGAAATTCACTGAGAACTCCCTTTGGTATTCTCTTTGCACAGAAGCTTAGAAATATTTTATTAAATATTAATAACAACATGAAAGACCTTTGGTCTTATTTTCATTTTAATTAGTCAGGATATATATGCCATTCACTTTGAAGCCAAATGCTATTCCTTTGTATTAATCTGCAGGGGGTACCAGAAAATTGAACCAAGTAGCATTTAGCTGTTTCTCCTCCTGCCTTGAGATAATGAACATCCTCTGTTTCGCTGACTCTCTTCGTGTTACTTGATCGTGTTACCCTGGTTTCTCGGACTTGGAGAACTCGAGCAGTGTGGTGCAAAATTGCTGCCTCAGCCCTTTTCTTACAAATCACCAGAACTTGGGAAAGTTATTAACCTTCAGCTTAAACCAATGAACCTACATGGGAGACTTAGATTCCTAATGAGGTAAAATTGGACGAGGCAAATTGTACAGTAATTCCAGAAAGGAAGCAAAGCTGTATCCAATATCTAGAACCAGTTCTTTTCTTGTAGTGGAAAGTATGGGAAAGGTGTAATAATAGTAGGTAGAATGGCTAGGAAGGGTAAATTACTGAATAAATAAAACTGGTATAGGAAGAAGTAAGAAAGGAGTGATGAAAAGTCAAAACAGTATATGATGGTCCATGCTTTTCTAGACTCGTAGGAAGATGGTTCCCTGGCCTGCCAACCTCTTGGGTACAGCCCCACGACTGAGCACTCTTCATGGCCAACCTTCCCTGCATGGGAACTCGGGGGGCCTGACACGAATTAACTGCATTAACTGACAGGAAGCAGAGCGGCTTGCAGAGGAAACCCACCTGTGGGCCATCCAGTGAAAACAAGGGTGGTTTTATGGCTATGCGTTCACATTTTCCAGTGCTTATCATAAAAAATGTAACCCATTTGACTGTCCCTGTAACGCCCCTTATTGAAATTATGTCCTCTGTACTTGTGCATTAGGAACATGACAAATTACATCATCAATTTTCTTTTTTTTTTTCATGTCTACCCTACTTCATAGGATATCTAATTCTTTAATTAGCTGCTATTCTGTATTTTATATTCCCATTGTGTGAAATCAACCCCATGCCCTATTTCCTGTAGGCTTCTCAAACCCCTGCACTGGGGACATAATTATTAATTTTTTCCTGAGAGGTTTTAAAGAGGTCATATTCACAGGATGGTAAGTAGTTAACAAAAAATTTCCTTTAGAATGCTAATCCTTTTTCTTAAATGAAATCATAGCGATCTAATTACTACTGTATGAAACAGACACTAAGACATTTCCTCTGTAACTTGTGAATCGTACTGTGTGTAATCAGTTTGTAAATTTTAGAAACTTTCACATTTGCTGTAATGCAATTCCTGTGCTATTTTAAAAGTCATTTTAGCCTGTTACATAGTGGTTACCAGGCATAGTCTAGTGATGACCAGAGAAGCTGCAAAACAGTTTCTGATGTATGTCATTTCCCTTGTTGTCAGATATTCATATGATAGTATATAATCTTAGTTCTTTAGAGCTAAATGAAAAAATTACATGTTTTTTTACTACTAAAGCAGTTGGTTTGAGTTTGAAGATGGTAGTGTTTTATCAAAAGGAATCTTGGTGTGTGCACATGTGAAAATACAGGAGAAGAGAATTAGTTGTTACTGAGTGAGAAGAAAGAAGTGAAAGGAATGCTTTTATTGTGTATGAAAGTTTTTCTTTTTTTCCTTAAGTGTCGAGTTAAAAAAACCCAAACTGCTCAAATATGAATAACAACCGTACAATTTCTGTCCCTAGACAGTTTTATCAATCGAAAGTTTTGGGACACAGGGTAGCAAAGATATTGCATTTATCTTTGGTCACTACTCAGCTATTTGATTTACTTTTTTTTTTTTTTTTTTTTTTTTCATCCGTGCTGCTATCTGGTCCAGTGTCATTAAGATAAATGCATTAAAACTAAAATCTACTATTTCTCATTCTTAGCTTGGTCAGTGCTGTACAAAGGAAAGGTTAGGAGGAACAGCAGAGCCTGTGTTTGCTTGCTAATGGGTAGAACAATTTCAGGGAGTGAATGTTAATCTTGAATCTTGTGAATATTCTTGACTATCCAGAGCACCTTAATGAGTGTTTGGAGTTGAACATAATGATAGGAAGACCACTATTTACAATGATCAAATCAAGTTTGCAAAAATTAGCATCAGTTTTGGGCATTTTTAAATCAAATGGTTAGCAATCAAGCAGTATGGAAACAGGATGGAACATAACCCTTGAGCCAAATCCACTAGTTTTGCAAGCCTTTGGCGATATTGATAAGAGAAGGGTCTGATTATCAGCTAACTTAGCTAGGTTCAGAAGTGAATTGCAAATATCAATTGTCAAATTGAGGTTTTGTGGATGTTATTTTTAAAACAGATTTGTAATACCCACAATTATAAAGCAGAACGCAATGATGACAACAAAGGAAGCTGATGAATTCTTCAGGTGGGTATTCGAAATTGTTTCCATTTGCAAAGTGAATGAAGAGTGCTCTGTTAATTCCAAACAGAGCACAACCTGTTGTTTCTGTGCAGGTGAGCTCACAGGTTTTACTGATGAAGTGGAATTGAAGGACTGCATTCAAATCCTAAGTGGCCAATGGTCTTAAATGCTCATTTGCTGATACCTGGTTCGTTGTTGGCATAGGCCTCTTTTGGAGTCCCACAGGGAGAGAAGACCTGTAGCAGGCTACGCCAAGTTCTACTTGGATACATAGACATCCATTTTTTTCCTGCTGACTTTAGATCAGTCATCTATTCAGACTTCCAGAACTCATGCTGAAGCCAGACAACAGCAAAATTAGGAAGGTGTGAGTGGTTTGAAAAGCAAATTAAACTGGATTTGTGATCTTCCAATTATTCAGAGAGGCCAAAGAGATTTTTATTTGTAAAAGTGTGGGCCCAAAAATGAACTCTTTAAAAAAAAAAAAACTTCATATGGAGAATCACTTTACAATACAATAGAAATAATGTAAGAAACTAGAATAGCAAGCAATGATAATCAAGGAAGAAACATCGCACACAGCTACTTCAATATTCCTCTAAGAAGAAGGTTCATGATGCCACTTACTAGAGTGTCATGATGAAAGGTGGGGCGAGACTATTTTACAGAGATAAAATAACAGATGATCATCTTAATTAGTTGTATGCTGATTATTTTACTGTAGAGCACTTTTGGGTTTCTCAGAAAGCACCACTGACCCCTCTTCTGACCTCTCAAAGATAGTACGTAGGATGAGTGAAACGTAACATTTCTGTAAAGTTGCAGCACAAATTGCTACTTTACTTTTTTTGAGCTGGGACATGGTTGAAGACCTTGAAGTAAGTGGGAGCTGTCTAGCAGACCCAGGTAATACAAAAAAATCTCGTTCTACTCATGTTCAACATGAAATTTGAAGGGCATTAAAATATACCATACACATAGGTATGAATATTTTAACTGAGAGCTATTTAGTGAATAGTTTAACATTTCGCCTATTTTGAGAGCCAACATCAATAAAAAAAAAGAGGCCACTTAATTCCATATCCAACCATATCAGTTATGACTATATTATGGTAGCAAGCATAATGACTTGTGAAGTCTGTAGTTAATGCACTGTTTGACCTGATATTTTTCATCAATTTCTGTGAAATTCAGGAAATGAAGTACTTGCAGTTGTGTAGTCTGCCTTAAAAGAGCAACTGCACAGGTTCACCACAGGAAATTGGACAAAATGATTTATGAAATATTGTTTTCTTAATTATGTCACAGAACCTCACTGTCTCTGTAGACTTTTCCAAACCAACTATTACAAAACTCTAAAATCTCAGAAACAGTACATCCCTATCCTTCCTCTCTGCCTCAGATTTTCATCATTCCAGTTGTCCTCCTAGAAGAGATCCCCCCCGCCATTGTCAGACATCACGAAAAGCACGGGTATTATAAAAATTGCCCCCAAGCCTTTTAGTCTTTTGTGTTCAAGAACTTTGGTATTTATATTTTCATGTGAATCTGAAAAAAACAATGTTTATTGGGCAAGCAATGTTATTGTATGCCTTGTCTTTGAGTTTTCTCTTGACAGCTCGTTATCATTGAAGAAGTTTTGTGAAACTGTAAAGAAAAGAGCTACACAGGCTGCGATATACCTGACATGGATAAGTATGTTTGAAGGAAAGTAGTTACAGAATTCACTCACTTAGAGATCATAGTCTGGTGCCTTTATTTTTAACAAAATAGCAGCTTATTTTGTGTTTAGGACTTGAGAAATGTGAAAGACTTCTCTGAAATTTAAATTAACCAAACTAAAAGAGGATCAAGGAAGTTGGTTTAATTTTGTTCTTTAACGCCATATAATAATATAGTTAATAGCAGCCAGAAGGGGGTTGGATTTTTATTAGCAAACTCCCAAAATCAGTTTGTGGTTGGCTTTCTTAATTACCTGTAACACTAAAATATATCTATCAGCCTTACACATGGTCCCAAGCCTTTCTCTAGGATTTCTAGAAGCAGGAAGAGGCTAGAAAAAGCCTTCTTTTGTCTCTCTTTTATAAAATGCAATGATACCCATGCCACAAAAGCAGAACCTCAGGACATTTGTTCAGGGTCACTGGAAATACTGCCTCCAGTTGCAGTTTTCTCTTCCAGTTTCCTACAGCTGAAAGCATAAGATACTTAGGCTTTGCAGTGTAGACTTGCAGAGTCAGATGTGCAGAATAAGCTATAGCCCTTATCAGTGTTAGGATGATAAAGATGTGTAATTTCTGAGATATGTTCCAGTGGTCCCTTTGCGAGAATGACAAATACTACATAGAGGGCTAGCTGTTGAAGCTGGGACTGCCAGTTATCAGGCTGAAGCACATGGGAAAAGGGAGTTGGGGGTGGTTTTAAAAAATAACAGCCGCTTTGAGAATTAAAAAAAAAGAGAGAATGGGAACTATACTGAGGCCAACAAGGTGAGTTAGGTTTATGTATGCTTCTCAGTTTCCGAGAGTTGCAGGCAGATTGAGTCTAGGAGGGAATTCATTGAAGACACCCATGTGTCTTCTAAAGGTCCATGATCCTCCTTGAATTTCAAGGTTGAAGCATCCTTCATTAAATATATTCTTTAGCTATGGATGAGTTTCCTGTTCGTATGTGATATGTTCTATGGAAGGAGTTACAGAGGAAGTAGAGCTTTTGAAGTGCCTAGGCTACAAAAAAAAAATAAAATAAAATAAAATAAAATAAAATAAAATAAAATAAAATAAAATAAAATAAAATGGGGCCTCGGAAGTTCTAGTATGGATCCTTTTCAAAGAGGATCTTAAAGCACTCATGAGAGTGCTTTAAGAGATGCAGAACTAGGAGTGGTGACCAGGCTCCTTGACACCGAGAAGCAGGCAGCCCTTCTGCAGCTAGTTCTGCTCACAGCAGAGCAGTCCTGCCTGAAGAGCAGGATGAGGCCAGTTATAGGGGAAAGTGAGTAGGAGGGCTGTTGAAGTGGTATTCTCTCTTTACGTAGCAGATCCTTAATGTTTGTTATAAGTTATTCTTAATGACTTTTGATACTTCAGAAATATCTATACATTTTTAACAAGTACAGTGTTTCCTGCTGCTATCCCAACTCTTTGTGCTATAAATTCCTTCCTTAGTTACCTACTGCTTATATACCCCCAAATAACTCTCCTCTTGAAATTTGAACGTAGGATGTAAGGAGAATAAAAATGGAATCTCATTGCTTTGATGCTTAAAACTGTAGAGATCCATGAGTGCCAGCTCATCTGTGTAAGTTTAGATGGCGAAGAGACTAATTAGCACTACCTTGTCTATATTCATGGAAAGACTTCCCATTACATACGTCCCTCTTGCCTTCCACTTCCAGGCAGGGACTTCAAGTCTGCATCACTGTGTCAGAGTAGCAGGTGAGATGACTTAAAGAGGTTGTTACTTAATGTAATCCCTTTCCTTTAGTGTTGTAGCTGTCTGACAACTGTAGCCCAGAATTAATCTTCTGTCAGTTAATGGCTTTCCTTTCTTTCAGGAATTATAAACTGTCCAGAATGTACTGTAGATTAAGAAAGCTAATGGAAGAGCTGTAGATTTCTGTTGAGGGAAAACATCTAAGTAATCCAAAACAGTAACAGATTAAGACATCCCATTTGTACTTACAAACAGCAGGTCCACTGTTGCACATATCCTGTCCTAGCAGAACATTTATCTCTTATACATTTAAAGATGTTCTGTATCTTTAGACACAATTCTATACAAAGTAAAGTGAATTTTTAAAGTGATTTTGAACTGTTAATTGTTTTTTAAAACTCTGATTCTTAAGATGATAAGAATGTCATTTAAATGAAATAATATTTATCAGGATTGCAGGAAGAAAGGATAGATAGGACCAGCACATTGTATTGAGGAATAATACTGTTAAAAGGTCAGACAACAGATGGTACATTTAAAACTGTCTTTTCTTTCTGCAAGTTGTCAGTTGATCCTGAACACCAATACATGGGACCTGCTGTCAGTCTGAGATAGTAATGATGAGATGTGTTTTCCCGATAGGAACATGAGTAAACAAACAAACAAATTGGATCTTTTTCCAATAACTTTTATGTTCTTTTCTTAACCTTTCGGTCTTTGAGTACACAGTCTTGTGTAGAGGCTATAAGATTTCTGCTTTCTGAAGCATATTTGCATATTGAATAAAGGTATTTTCTGTAGAGCCTCTTAAAGGATGATCCTGACTTGGGAAAAGTAGCTTCTATTCCAGCCTGCATCACAGACTTTTAACCTGACAGGTCCTCATCATTGAAGTACAGTTTTTTTAAGTGTTCATGTTTTGTTCTTTTTTGTGTCTCAAAAAAAGTCTTAATATTTTAGAAGTATTGAGCAGGAAAGGCTGCAACTGAAATGACTAAGGCTGCAGATGCTTAGTGTCTCTGAAAAAATTTGGCCTGCTTTTGTACTGAACTAGGCATATAAATATGCAACTGCTTAAAATTAGCATGTGTAAAATATCCAATAACATGTTAAATGCATGTTTGTATTTTATTAACACTTACGATGGGTTTACTTTAAATAGTAATTTCTAATATAAGTTGTAATTATTCTTGCAGATAGACATATTTGCTACAAGGAGTAGCAAATAATGTAACATTCAGAATACAGATCAACATGCACAAATAAAAGTAATTTTTTTTAATTATTCGTGCCTGTGAATTACAGAGTTTTTAGTAACAATTGTGATTATTTCTTCAACCATTAATGTAAAAAACTAAATAGAAGGATCTTAGGAGGAAAAAGAGAACAGAAGGTCATTCTGCCACTTCCAGATAGCGAAACAAAATTAAACAGATCAAACTAAATGAAGTTACAAGTATCTATGAGTATCAGACTAACCATCTCAGAATTAAGTTCTTAGTTTATGAAAGAAGTTGCCTTTTTTCCACTGAAGATCATTTTAAAGTAGTGCAGTCTAGCTTTGAGTGATTTGACCATTTTTGATAAAGTTTTATTTCCAAAGGACTGCAAAATGTTGTAGACGTGTGGAATCTCCCTTAAATAGGATAACCTCAGTATTAGATGCAGTGTGGCTGTAACAGTGTGTCCACTTTATCTGTAAAGATATACTACTCAAGGTGAAAAATCTGCTTACTCTAAATATACATTTTTTTTAAAGATATGCTTATCTGTAGAGAGAAAGCTACCTTCTCTGGATTTCACTACTGAACCAGGCCACAATATGTTGTACTGCAATCTCGTTGGCACTGACTTTCCTAGGCTCCCATTCTGAATCTGCCACTGGTTTTGCTTCCTCTCATACTGCTCAAGTGCATGAATTCCAGGAATGAGTATTTTTAGGGGCATATTCTTAAAAATCCATTTCTGGGGGGCAGTTGAAAGTAGATGCATTTCACAGTGGGGAAATCAAATGAATATGATAGTAGATCAGCGTGGGAGAAAGAATAATATTTCCTTTCGTTGTTAAGGGATTAACAGAGTGAAACATGGTTTATATATGTGGGAGGATGAAATTGTAAATTTCTATATGGTAGGCAGTGGAAGGAAGGAAAGGCTATAAGTTACTTGTCGATAAAAAGTGGACATATGTAATAGTTGGAGTGGACATATGTAATAGCCAGATTTGTACTTTGCTTGTTGTTTCTTTTTTTTGTTTGTGGCCATTGAAAACAAAATAGTAAGTAATTGTTCCAATTTGGAGTGTGATCTCATTTGGAATCTCAAAACAAATAGAACGGTGATCCATTTTTCTGCATTTGTCTTGCTCCAAAATAATTACTTTATTTTAATGTGTTTTGTGGTGCTGATTTTCATATCAATCAAAGTATAGCTGCCATAACAAATCCAAAACTGCAATGACATAACTTATGAAATTAATTATTCCAAATACAAGTCAATAAAGTTTTTAAACCTAATATTACTCGTAAAGCCTGTATAATTTGTTAGATATCATCATAAAGAGTAGCACTGGTCTAGTCCTTTTACCTGTTGCACAGCTGAGTAATGACTTCATGAATGTGTGGGTGTAATTTAGAAACTGGAAAATGCCTTCTCTTGGGCCATTAATTTCATTATGCAACAAGAAGAGATAGGTTTTAATGTATATGTACTTGGAAATTTCACTCAAGTACGCTCTCTGACCTTGCATTCTTAAAAGACAACAGGCACAATTTTCCAGTCAGCATTATCCGGCAAGCGCTCGGCATTGCTGAATATCCACGTACGCTCGTATTTGTTGTGTTTGTGTATGTTTAAGTAAACGAGTGACTTTATGACTTTCTCTTTTCTTTCTCAAAAAATTGTCAGTTGAAGATAGCAGATTGTCAGTGTGTGCTTGGCTAGTACGCTGGGTCCTGGGAGGCCACGTGTTGTAATGCAGGTCTGTGCTTGTCAAGCACTGTTTGGTCTGACGTTGGAGACTGTGCAGTGCTATAGGTCTGACTGTACAGCTGCTTGTGCAATAATTGTGAAGGAAGGGTGAAGAACCTCTTATGTAAAACTTTTTGAAGATGATTTTTTTTCTTTAAATACAAGGCTTGGGGTTTTTGTTTGTTTGTTTCATTCATTTCATGCAGGCAGCTGTCTGCAGAGAACACATTTTTAGTCTTTTTCAATTTGCAAGAGGATTATTTCTTTTGAAAGTAAGTCAGTTTTTCTAAATTACCCCAACTATTTCATCTTTTCGTGGCAAAGCTGTGGTTACTTAACTACTCATGAATTTGGAAAGTGTATTTACGCTTTGCCTCATGAATCGTAAGTGCTCCTGCATCCCTGAGCCAAGCACTGCAGTCTACTGATACAAGCTGCTGCCTTCAAGCCACCCACACGTGGAGCTCTGATAGATTCTCGACGTTTTTCAGAAATGTTTTTAAATAGAGCAATCTACGTATGTGCTTACTGCATGAATATGAATAAAAATGGGTTGCAAAAAGATGTGCAAACTCAATCGGCAGTTTTCAAGCCAAGGAGAGCTTCAGAATCAATCGCAGGCATGCTCAGTAGTGTGTTGAGGGGCCCAACACTTTTCCTCAAAAAAACTACTGCTGTGGCCAGACACGAGGGAGTTCTAGCCTGCTGGCTTCTCTCGTTGCCTCCGTTCTTTCTCCTCGTTGCAGAGGTCACGTTGTTTCTTTTCTTCCTGCTGTGTTTTCCCCCTCTTGCTTGCATGCTGTCCGGACTAAGCTGTTCTCAGTGATTAGCCTTGGGGTTGGAGAAAGGCCCTGTGTGTTTTCTGTTATGGAAGGATTTGCGGTGGCTGATCCCATAAGGATTTATACCTGGAATTAAGTTAGCTACAATATGTGCAGCTCTGAAGGATAAAGGCCTAATCTGGTAAAAGCTCAGATGGAAAGTTGATGTTAAATATTATCTAAATAGCTCTCAGAAATGTAGTATTTTGGAAATCGCTGAATTCAGCAATGGATGGTGGGTACATTAAAAATAATTAAAAAAATGTATTTGTTGCACAGACTTTTTAAATGAGTTACATGGCTGAAAATATGGCTATCTATCTTAGTGTATTTATGAGCTCCTATGCTTACTGGTGAGTCCTGCAGGTTATTACCAGCAGGTTTCTGCAACTCATTCTGCTGCGACTGTCTCAATGGAAAGGAGAAAAATCTGCTGCTCCTTGGAGACTTCCATGAAAGGCTGTTTCTAGTCTGACTTGGAAAATCAGAAACTTTGAGACTGACAACTCAGGCTTCACCTATAACATATTAGAAATGTACAGTAGTCTTTAAAAAGAGAAATCTAGTTACCTGTCAGTTAATCTAATGTGAACCAAATGAAACTTGTGATAGAAAGGATAAGATAAAATGAATTCTTTTTGGTGATCTTAAGCAGTTAGAGTATGTGAGAATTCAAGTTGGGATTTTTGGTCAGAACAGGATTTTTCCCAATATGTTTTGACAGAGGCTTGAGCTATGAGAAACTACTGAGTGAAGATACTCACTGCCAGAATGATGAATCTATTTCCAGTAAGCTAGTTGCTTCATCTTGTTGGATATACTCTGGGGAATTGTTCACGTAATTTCCTTAATTTAAACCATTTGTGTACATATTTTGTAACTGATGAATTACTGACACTAAATAAATGTTCATGCAAAATCAACTGTAGAGCAAAAATATTGGGTAAAAAATTTCATATCTGTAGTTAGCTGTCTTGCATGGACTGTGTCTTTTCACATGGACTGGAGCGTTGTCTAAAAAAAGCTGTTTACATTATTACAACATTAAATATATACTATCTAAGATAAGAGTGCATTTACATTGCAACTGTGTGTCAAATACTTTTATCAACACAGTGAGTAATACCAGATCACTAGTCCTTGAAGTAACATGTCATTAAATTTGTGAAGATGAAACAACTTTTCTTCCGTCAAATTCTGTTCTACATTTAGATGAAATGCCCTGCTTAAGTAATGCCTTTGAAGACTGGGTGTTACTTCCTTTAGCTCTGATTGTAGCTGGCAGGAACTATATGTTCTTTGTGCATTACCAAAACAACACATCTGTCTGCGACGTACTCTGTGTTTTCCCCATAAGTGTACGTAGTTGTGTATATTTTGCTGTGTTGTTTGCATTTGATTAACTGAGTCTTGCTGCGTTTGCATGTGTATGTGGATTTTTCCGACTACTGAATATATGTGATTGATGCAGTGAACTGTTGGCTTCTATTCTGTGAATATTAATCAAAGAACATGCTTCTCTGCTTAATGGCTTTGCAGTGTGGGAGGCAGCCAAACAGCATAGACTATAGTCTGCTTTTTTACTCTTTAATCATTATTGTGTAAGACACTGGCAAGAAAACTTTTTTCATCTATAAACACTATTTCATGCTTAAACATATCCATTGTTCGGTCAAAGTTATGAAATATTGTTGCTCAATTAAATTTTGTTTTCAACATTTCCTGGTAAAAGCAGTAATAGGAGAGAGAAAGCAATAAAGGAAAGGGACATAACTGTGTAGAAAAAAAAATACTAAGCCTAGCAAGCAAGAAATAGAAGACGTAAAATCAGTAGATGCACTCTCTTAGTCTTAAGATATGAGCAAACAGCTTTCTTTGATCAAAATCTAAATCTGATGCTTCTCTAGGTTTCATTACTATGGTGAAAGGCATAATTTATGAAAAAGCTGCTCTTGAGATCAGAATAGACATCTGCTATGTTCTGATGTATACTCAAAATGCAAACAAGGATAGATGCTGATTAGGATATGACAGCTTCTTTGGATGAGAAATGGAAAGATATTCAGTATTAAAAAAAAAGAAAAAAGATAAAGCCAATAAATGTTTCTGTTTGCTGATGGTGATGCAGTTCAGTATACTGTGCTTGAATACACACCCCCCTTGTTTTTTTCTATCATATAGCTGTGGTTTAGAGGTTTATAGCTTGAGCTTAATTCGTTCTTGGTCTGTGAATCCTACCAGTGAGGCAGCCTGACAGACTTAGAGGAAGGTGTAGGCTTCAGGTTTGGTAGTATTTTTTAAAGGTTTATGTTTGGGAAGGTTTTTTAAGCTAGAATATGGACTTGGAGACCTATCAAACAAAGCTGCTTCTTGTTTTGATCACATGTCCTTGTACCATCAGGGCAATTTTGCTGAAATTCTCACATAGTGAGAGGACAGCTGAGAACCTCATGGTTTGTACTTACTAATGCTACTACAAATGCTCCTGTCCTACAAATTTTATTTAAAGTCTTATGAGTGTAAATACTTTTTGGAGTTCTTCTAGAAAATATATCTCATCTTTTGATTTTGTGAAAATAGCCACCCCCAAATTTGCATCCTTATATGATGTTCAGAGACAGATCTGTTTTTTGGAAGAGGAATATGGTAGTATTGAGGCTTGTATTTCATCGTAAATAATAATTGAAAGCTGAATCATAGAATCATAAAACCTTTTATTTGTTCCCAGTCAGTTTATTTTTTCTGAGATGTATTTACATATTTTAAGAATATATCAGTGGAAGAGCTGAATGGCTTCAACAAAACATTAGTTTAGTCTGCCATTTTAGGGTGGAAATTAATCTATTTTTTATTAACTGAACACATGTTTACCTAGTCCTCTGGAATATCTTCTATATATATTCCTGTGACATATATGCATATATTAATAATTAATATATTAATATGTCCTTCCACAGGTAGCTCTATTTGAAAAAAAAATCCATTTTTAGACTGTCTAAGTACAATGAGTATTTATTTCAGATCCTGTCAAAGAGGTAGACCTGCTGTAGTTTCAAACTCTTGATTATCTTCTGGATAAAGGCCATTTCCACTAATTTGGTTCATAGCAGTACCTGCTTTTGAGACTTGAGTCTACCTTTTCAGTTTTAGTAATGATTATTCTTTCTCTCTCATTGTTTGATAGTCTGTAAAGTTAGTTATTTGTCAGTATAACTAATCAATATTATTTATCTAACTAATGTATTACAGATCTCCTCAAAATGATGATATGTCAAAGAATTTTTTAATACAGTAGGAATATATAAATATGGTAGCCACATTTCCCTGTTGATCCAAACTGGCCATCATCCTTTCCTGATTTTTGTAATCAGACTTCACATTTCTACGATAAGTTAAAAGTAGTAAAGACATCACTGATTTTTGATTCTTTCGGGGATAAATACTTTTTTTGTCCTTGACAGAGGCAAATTTTAGCTTTGGCTACTGCTTTCTATTTCTT
Organism: Tinamus guttatus; assembly: GCF_059628265.1. NCBI lineage: Eukaryota > Metazoa > Chordata > Aves > Tinamiformes > Tinamidae > Tinamus > Tinamus guttatus. Next base: position 152,169 of record NW_028289261.1, read on the forward strand.
AGAATATAGACTATGTATAGAGAAAGTATGTGTAGAGAGAGTATGTTTCTTAGAGTGTAATTCTTTAAAAGTGTTTATATACTGGTGATTAATATCTCGAAAATACACCCCTTTTTAAAATGAAGAGTTTTTGGATATAATCACTTTATGGCAAGTAGTTTTCCTTTGGCATTAGGCTGCTTTGAGTATGGTAGCCTGTCTGTAATCAAAATTATTCCTTCTTAATATTGACTCTTTTAAAATTATTTATATATCTTTCTGAGACACAGAAAATTTGATTTTGTTTTACATAAAGTTTCAGAACTGAAGAAGCCATTTAAGAACATATATTGTAGAACGTATATATACATCCTTACATTTCCCTTTTTTTTTTTTTACACGAAATTATTCAGGGGGCACGCAGCGATTGCCTCGCACAATTGGTGTATCTTTGGCAAAGGAGCTAATCTTCTCTGCGCGCATTGTAGACGGCGAGGAAGCAAAATCCATAGGGCTGGTCAGCCATGTGGTAGAACAGAACGATGCCGGGGATGCTGCCTACAGGAGAGCCTTAGTTCTAGCGAGAGAATTTTTACCTCAGGTATGACAAATAATTTTGCTTTGAGCTTTAAGTTGTTACCAAACATCAAGACTGAGAAATAGCCAACTATAAAAGGAAAAAACTCACAAAGCTGCATTTTGCTAAGTTGCACATAGGGTGAGAGCTATGAGAAGTGCTCTTGCACGTGTATACGGTGCTGCTATTTGGTAAGTATTTCATGGTGAAGCATACAAACTGTATCACTCCTTGTATTGTTGCAATATAGTCTATGTTTGCATTGCATATTATAGGTTACAAGTTTTGGGTATTAAAATGAGTCTTTTTTATTATTATTTTTTAATGAAGCAATTTTCTCAACAGGTTACTCTGTTGCAGCTGACTGCTTTAGAAGAGAGGCAAGTCCCTATGAAGGTGGACATATCTCAGTGTAACCACAGAATCATAGAATGCTTAAGGTTGGAAGGGACCTCTAGAGGTCATCTAGTCCAACCCCCCTGCACACGCAGGGTCACCTAGAGCACGTGGCACAGGACTGCGTCCAAGCGGGTTTGGAAGATCTCCAGAGAAGGAGACTCCACAACCTCTCTGGGCAGCCTGTTCCAGTGCTCTGTCACCCTCACTGGCAAGAAATTTTTCCTTAAGTTCATGTGGAACTTCTGGTGTTTCAGTTTGTGGCCGTTTCCTCTAGTTCTGTCAGTGGCCACCACTGAAAAGAGGCCAGCACCATCCTCCTCACTCCCTCCCTTGAGGTACTTATAGACACTGATTAGATCCCTTCTCAGCCTTCTCTTCTCCAGGCTGAACAGGCCCAGCTCCCTCAGCCTCTCCTCATAGGGCAGTGACTGTGATTTTGAGAATGTAAAGACAAATGTAATTTCAGAATTAAAGCAAAACCCATTTAGTACTGGAGGGCCTTCTCTTTGCTTTTTTGCCTGTGTTTACAAACCTGATGAAAGTGTACTTTTGCTTCCTGAATGACATGTTATCTCCAGCTTTCACTATGAGTTGAAATGGCACGTTTTTCAGACAGTCACATGCCAGTGTTCAGCATTTAGCAACTACCTTCTCCTTCTTGCTTGCCTCATTGTGAGATGTTGTAGTTGGCTCCCTTTAGGGAGGGCAATTGGTGCCTGGCCCTTCACAGTGCTGAGCTGGACCCCAGCAGGAGCAACAGAGCTGGCCCTTCTTTCTGCACCCTCAGTGGGGCTGGGTGCACATGTATCTTTCCATTCCAGTATTTTTCCATATTTCCTTCTCTGACCTGTAATATAACACAGGTTTGTCATCATCTTCCCAGGTAACATGTAAGTAAAGGGGATTTGCTGAAGTCTCATGCTTGAGAACTTAATAATTTTAATAAGAAATTTAACTACAATCCTTGTGGGAATCCTTGTAATAACCATCTGCTACAAGTTGCTTTACTGCCATGCAGTGCAAACTTTTTTCTTCAGGATAGGAACGTGAGTTTTGAACTATTGATAAACTTAATTTTCAGCTGAAGATTCCTATGTGGGAAATCCATAGTAGGTAGTACTAAAGAAAATAATTAGGAAACCGCTTTATTTGAATCACAAGTGTAACAACAAAATCTTTCCATTCTGAGTGGGTAATGTTACAGATGAAACACAGCATTTAACATTGATTATTTGTGTTTTGAAAACTCTTCCAGAAAGATGAACATGAAAAATAAAACACAATTTTTTACACTGTGTTCTGGGATGTTGATTTAGAGTTACAGCTTCACATTGAAAGCAGTTCCAAAACGCATGGAAAGCTCTGAAGCATGGGCAACTCACCCAAGTACAGTGCCATATCACCACTAAAGAGTCTGCATTTGCCTTTCTCCAAAGCAACAGGCCGTGTCCTCAAAGCAATGTGTGTATGTTCAGAAGATGATGCCCACAACAGGTATATGACTAAATGACTGACCTGTGCGGCAGATGGAGAAGCTGGAGCTATCTCTGCGCTCTTCTTCTCTTCTGCAAGCAACTGAGTTGATCATAACTTCTCCAATACAGACTTTGCAGCTGCTTACTTTAGGTTTTAAGCTGTTCTTTTCATTTTCCCATCGTTTCATTTCTCTTCATTCTATGGTAATTAGGACATTTCAGGATTGATTGTATGAAGCCCTACAATATCCTTTAGGCCTTGTTCTGAAAGGTATTGAGCAATTGTGACATAAGTGAAGTGGAAGTGAATCGTTGAAAAATAAACCCAGCACACAACTGTGGCTTAGCTCTTTCAAAAACTGTGTGTTTCTTTCACCTTTTCTCAATGTCGTAAACATCCCTTTGGAGGAAAATACCTACCATAGGCAGATAATTTGACCTACGTGCTACCTATTTAATAAAAGTACAAAGTCCAGAAGGCCCCAATATAACAACACAGATGTGCAGACTCTTCACAGCATGATCTGGTAAAATCTGATGACATGCAAACCAGCTTTTTGTTTTATTTCAGGGACCTCTAGCCATGAGAGCTGCAAAACTGGCTATCAATCAGGGAATGGAGGTAAGGATCTATACTTCTCATAGTAGCTTGTAGAAGTTAGGGTGGCAACAGGCTTGCTGTAGTGATATTTCTTCCTGCACCAGCTTTCAGTTTCTCCATGTGTAGTCTTTCAAAATCTATATAACTGGCCAAAAAGTATCTTTCAAGATAAATGTGTTTTTTTATGTCTGTGTTTATTGATTTCAGATTCCTGAGAGTAGAGCTGATGCTGTTTGGACATTTCCATAACAAGGCATAGTAACCCCACAGCTGTCAGGGAGTAGTGCACTCTGTTAATTATTAATATAGAAAGTAAATGTGAACCACTATAAATAAGTTTTACTTCAAATGCTGTGAAGAAAAAAAATCCACAAAGTGATACTCAGCAGTCTGTCAAGACTATGACTGTTGTTTAAGTAACAACTGTTTAAAGATAAAAAGGTGTTTTATTGCTTTTAAATAACTTAATACAGGCTAGTGTTAAAATTATACTGGGAATCTAATTTCAGATCAGTTGCGACTCCTTGAACATTACTGACCTAGCTGTATAGCTCATTAAAACCCAGCCCTGAACACATCTGGACATGTGTTTTACTTTAGTCTTGTGAATCATCTTGCTGAGATCAGCAGGACTATTTCTATTTAAAGTTAAGCACATGCGTAAGTTCTTGCACTGGGACAGTGTATAGTTCAGTCTGGAACAAGGGAAAGGGGATCGTTTCACATGCAAAAGCTGAACCCAGCAAGTGCCATTTAAGGTTTAAGGCTCATAAGCAACATTGATATAACTGAGTTCAGGAGAGCACACGACCATTGACTTTTGCCCCGAGGACCAAACTCAGATGCTGTTGTGAGAAGAATTTGTTCATTAAGTTCAAACAGCAAGTAATGATGGAATTCAAGATCTGTTTCAGTGGTACCCAGGATTCAAAAGGCTGCAAGCTGAATTGTCTAACTACCAGACATAATGAACCAGAGCTGCAGGCTTTAGGACTAGGGAAGATGGGGTTGAAAGAACTCTGAATGTTTATCTGGTTTAATGCTGAGTCCCCAAGACAAGATGTCCTGTATCAAAACCAGTCAGGCCAAATGCTTGCTCAGCCCATTTGTGACTGCTTCTCCCGCCTTGGCCAACGGCTTGTAGGCTGCACCACGATAGCTGCAGTCTCTGCAGTGCCCATTTGGAAAGCTGCTTTGTCCTGCAGCTGCTGGGGTGCCTAGGAAAGGCAGACAAGCACTGAGGAGAAAGTTCAACTTCTTACACCAACACTTGAAAAAAATATATCAGATCTGTGTGATTGTACGGAATTACCAATGGCCTCATTTTTTTTATATGTGTGTATGTATAAACTTGAATTTATGTTTATTTTTTTGCATCACATTAAGTTATAAAGATGCTTATTTCAGAACCAATTTTTAAATTATTATTCAATAAACTTAATCTTCATAACTGAAATGATTGCAAACATGCAGCTAGCTAATGGTTTTTAGTATGGATGAAGTGAAAAATGTGCATTCCTTTGATAATGTTGCAGAATAAGGAAACTGTTAAAATCACTAACCACTCTCACTGCATGCTAGTGAAGTATTTCTGGGTTAAAGCAGTGTAGAAGGAATTTGTAAAAGTGTTTCAGTATTTGGCAAATAACAGTACAGTATTTAAGCTTGCTATCAGGAAATGGAGTGTATACTAAGTGTACAAAAATGTGCTCTTAGAAGTATTTTATTCCTTTTGCTCAGGTGGACTTAGTAACCGGTTTAGCAATTGAAGAAGCTTGTTACGCTCAGGTATGTAACTCAGAAACCACCACAAAACAGGGTTTGTTGGAGCCTGTTGTGAAATATATGCATAAATACAACTTGAAAAAATATGACTTGAAATTGCATTCTGATTTCTTCTTCAAATATTTTGGTGTTGTATTCAGTCATTGCTTCTATTTGCTCTCTTTTTTTAAAAAAAAAAAAGAAATTTAAAGAAGGAGGTATAGTTTACGTTAAGAACATCTTCTTTTCAAGGAAGATCCAGGAAAAAGGAATGAAGCATTGTCATCCCTGTATCTAGGCAGCCATGTATTGTCATGCATCTAGCCCAAGAACTGCTTTACCGTTTCTTTGTGTTGGTTTAGTGTGAAATGGTGTGAAGCATGCTTCGCTAATATATGCCACTAATGGCATGTGTGCTAACCATGGGAAAATCAAGACAAACCTCTTTGCCAACAAAATGTGCAGATAAAATGTCTGCAGTTTTTATGTTCATGGACATGCAGACAGATTTTTGATCTTGGCAAAAGAATCATTAGCACTGGAGACAGTCAAGTAAAGCATATGGTAATCTGATTAATAACCTAAAAAAATCCCACATAAACAAAGTGACAAGCCTTAGGGTTGTTCTCATTGTTCTCTGCTCAGAGGAAAGTTGCCCCTTCTTCTCCCAAACTGTTTTTCAGTGTTGTGCTAACTAAGAATCTGGCACTTCCAGATAGCTAAATATATATTGAAATTTTCATTTCTGTATGTTTGATTTGTAGGAAATATATATGTATGTATTTGTAGGAAAACATTTTTATGATATTATTTTTGCCGTCAATAACAAAACATTACTCTGCTCTTTGCAGACTATTCCAACAAAAGATAGAATTGAAGGTCTTCTTGCATTTAAGGAGAAAAGACCTCCTCGCTACAAGGGAGAATAGAAGAAGCAAATGCCTTTAAAATGCATGGGGATAAACGTCCTCCTAGGAGGACTGCTAAGGTGCACTTTGCATCAGTACCTGGAATATCACAGCCACCAAAGTAAAAGCAAATCATACTGGAGTTGCAGCATTTTGAATGTGCCCAGATACTGGACCCCGATAGCTGTATGTGCATCAGTTCATGGTCACTGCGGTTTCTAAAGGTTGCTGTGTATATTGGCAAGGTCACAGGCTCATGCAGCATTTTAAAAATTTCATATGTATGAAATTTACCATTCCACAAGCAAAAGAGCTCCGTAAATTCTTTATATAGACAAAGCCTGTATGTGATGTTAAGTGTAAGTCTACTCTATCATTTTATCAAAATAAAAGTGACTTCTATACACCAAAAAAAGGAATTGTACCAAATATGCATTACAAATGATTCTGTATATCAGTAAAAAATATATTTGAATATTCCAGCTGAATATGTACCTTATTAATAAAGCTAAGGGAAATGAAAAGGATTATTGTTTGGAAAATGTTAAGCTTTATTTATCTATCTTAGGCTATTATAAGTAAAATGAAATTAGCTTTAAGAATAGCACATAATGATGTCCTTTTGATGAAGTCGTTGCCATTATGTTCATTTAATTGTATTACATAAAGACATTTTTGAGGCTGGCCTTTAATTATATATTCTTGTAAGTTAAAATCAGTTTTGTCTTACATTCTTGCAAAATATGATCTGCTGTCTGCTATGAAGGAGTTTTATTTCACTTGCCCCTGTTATTTTAAATTTTTGATATGTTTCAAGGTTTCTCAGTGCAGGGATGTGACTAATACACTGTTAAAGCAAGAATTATCTTCAGCCCTAAAGTAGTGGTTTCGCAGGTTCTAATAATGTATGTTTCTGTACAAGAGGGCTAAAACTGATGGTTCTTTTTATTTGATGGAGGCCTCTGTGTTGTTTTCCTACTTGGAGTGAGAGATCCAGTAGATTATGAAGTGAGAAGACTATTATGATACATAATGTGTATTTACTGTAGTTGTGGTTTATACAGCAAATACTAGGAAATGGCCTCTTAGAAAGTGGTTTTTTTAAACTGACTGGAAAAAAAACATGGTTTGGCGGTCGGAGACTATCTTTTTTATATGAAAACAAATTCCTTTGTATGTGCCCGCTATTGTCTAATGAAACTCATGCACGCTGTGCTGTTTCTGCAACATTAACTATGGTCACTGTCCATATCTGTGGTGATAAAGCAGCTGATCAACGTGAAATGACAAGAACTCATTTAAATTCATATTTAGATGTATCTTTACATGTAAATTGATCAGAACTGGTAGAGCACACACTTTGTTGACTGGTAAACTTGCTGAGTCGATCATTTCATGCATGATAATTTGCAAATAAAGTACCAACGCTTGTTTTGATAGTCATATAAAGCCTAGAGGGTCATTTTCTCCTGTTTTTGAAATGCTAACATGTCATTTTCATTTTTAGTGAGTAGGAAATAATTATGTTAATGGCAAAAAAAATATTAAGTGTGTGCTGACTGGTTTATGTTTCATAACTTTGATATACAGTTTGACTATTGAGCTGCCTCTGGTTTTCTAACAAGAGCTGATTAACTTCTGAGAATGTCTATTTAAAAAATCAAATGGCATTAAACGCTATGGCATGAAATTGTGCTGTTCAACATCCTGTGTAAATATGTACTTTTAACTAGTTTTGATCTCAGAAGATAGTCTTGCTGTCATAGTGCTTCTTTCCATTCCTTTTTCTTAGGAGAATACACTGTCACGTTGTGTGGCAATTTGAGTCCCTTCTTTGAAGTCAACTTTGAAGTCTGAATGTTATCACAAAGTGCACATCAATCGGACAATCTTTAAAGGTACTTATTAATGATATTGGAACAATAGTAAAGGAACAATAATATAGAAAAAGATGATATCTAGCAATTATTGTCTTTGTTACTGAGTAAATAACGTTATGATGACTGCAGTGCTCATGAGCAATAGCAGTATTAGAATTCTGCTTCCAAAGCAGGGAGATTTGTGAAAGAAATGCTTTTGGAGAGCCTAACTTCTCCTTATAAAAATTATCCTCCTTTAAGTGTTAAGGCTCTGCAGGTCCAGTTCTTTATAAAAAGTCATGCCTTTTTCCAGAGGACTTCATGAGCAAGTGTCCCCTGATCGCAGCTGGTTCCCTGGAAGAGGTTTTCAGGATTCCCAGGCATAGCAGCATTTCCTCCTGCTTCCACCAAGCTCAGGTGAATCGTGGGTTCCTCTGCCCTTCACTACTGAGCTGAGTGCTGGGGAGATGGTCTTTCCTTGAGCTGATCCACTCCCAGTGGTCTAAGTGCAAGTGCAACTTATTATTGCCTCGAAATTGTGTGTTTTGTGCAGAAATACTGTATGAATGCAGGATGACCCATATTTTAGCTTTTGGTTTATGAATATGTTAATATTTTCTCAGTCATTGAAGTTAGTTCTCACTAAATTTACTAAGTTTCTGGATAAAATTTTCAGAACTGTCTGAATGACTTAAGTCAATTTGTTGCTTTTGAGCATTTCACCTGCTCCTAAGAAATTTCTTGTTTTATTTATTTTGAGCTTGTGTAATGGAAGTTATCTCTTGAGGATGTTGTACCATATTTTTTTTTGTTTTTGTTTTATATTTGCAGAGCCATTTGCCGAATTGTTGAAATTTATGTGAGTTTACAGAAAATTGCTTATAGTTGTAATTCAGGGTTCGTATATGTGAACTTTGAACTCTTCCAGAGCCGCTCTTAACTCGCATGTGTCGTGTAGCTGTTTTACCAGTAGTTCCCTCTGTTTCATCTAACCAGAAGCAAGTTTGTTGAATGCACCAAAAATAAGTGGTTTCTCAAACACATGAGAGGACAGAATATCATGCTAATGTAGACTAGGTTTGAGAGACTGTGGGAGTAAAGTAAGCAGTTGAGTAGTAGAGAGACTGGTCACAGTACCTAAAAAGAACTCACAGATGTAAAATGAGAGTAATTGTTGAAATATCTTTATCATACTCATTTTTTTGTTACATGTTTTTTTCCATGTAAGCAGATCCCCAAAAGGGTGTGTACCAAGACTATCGTGAAGAATTACAATAAGAAAGTCTTTGAAAATTACTGCTGTTTTGTGTGGTATACACTTAACAGGATGTGCTTTCATGGCTTGTGCCTTGTTCTCTGAGGTATTACACCTATTGACACCACTGAAAAGTCAGAGAGGTTCACGGGGTAATGAGGATGATACAGTTACTGCATTCAAGGTGTGGTGATGATAATGTAGTTATTTTAAGATGTTCTTTTTGTGCACACTTTTAGAAAGACAGCTGTCTCCAAAAAAAAAAAAAAAGAGAGAGAGAGAAAGGAAAATAATTCCAAACAGATAAACTGAAAGGAGAGAAGTGTTCAGCTAAAAGGTAATGAAGTTCCTCTTGTGTATTTTGAGGGATCACAAGGGCTACTTTTTCTGTATATATGCATATAACTTTTTTTTTTTTTTTTGGTATTGTCCAAGGCTGCAGCTCAGATTACAGGATACAGAGAGCACTTTTAAGAATTTGCCTGGGTTTTCACTTCTAAGAGCACTGTATGTTTTATAAGTATAATTAGGGGAGATATGAACATGTTCACAAAAAGTTTTTAAACTGATAAGAAATGATCAGGTTGTCACCAAAGAATTGCTGCTAAAATATCTATTTTATTCAGTACGTGACTCAAATCATGCTCGGTTTCAACTTTGGAATAGAGTTGAGTGAAGGTTTTTATTAGCTGTACAGAATGTGCTATGTTTATGCAACGTACTCATTATCCATTATAATGAGTGTATATGTACATATAGACATGTGCATGTGCACATAAGTATGTGTCTATGTATAGTGATATTTGTAAAATTGTTCAGACTATCAGACAAGATCAAACCCTTTCAGGATGTGATAGGGTGATTATACTCCAGGAAGTTTTGAATCTTTGTGCAAGAGCCCTTCAATTGATACCAGCAAAAACCTTGACCTCGATAAAGAGCGTGCTATGTTTGTTGCAAGTAGCATTACTTGTGATGTATTAGTCCTGTAACACAGGAAATCCATTGCTGAAAAAGCAGTGCTGAGTGTCTCATCAGTCACATATGGTAGTTCAAGGCCAAAATAAATGTAGCAGGAGTCAATGTGAGCTCCAAGTTTCAACAAAGGTGCAGCATGCCAGATAGCACATTCTTTCCAGTCCTATAGTATCACTTTCTTCTGCAGTTTGGACAGGCCTACAGCAATCATGAGCAGCTCATTAATCAACAACTGTCACAGATTATAAGATCAGTCTCCACCCCCTCTTTACTGAGTCTAGACTTAGATTTCATCTTCAAATTTTATCTGGTAGATAATTCTTCCAAGGACATTCATTCACATGGGAAGAAATATGCAGTATGTTAAAAGAATTTATTACAGAGGGCGTGAACGGTCTGTGTCAAAGCTAAGTCCTATTGCAATTCTTGAGTTCACAATAGTGCATTAACCCTCTAAGGCATATTCCTTATATATGTGTTTATAACCTCTTCAAAGTTCTGGCTAGTGACTGCTCTACTTTGATTCTGATTTCTCAAGCATATGCTAATAAAGCTTTTATAACATATTTACATTAAAGAAATGAGAATATGTTACAGTTTCCTCATTGCATAATGCAACTTTCAGAAGAACATGAAGAGCTCTTTTTTTTTTCCTTTCTTTCTTTTTTAAGCAACTTATACAGCAAATAGTTCTTCCAGTACACTAGCAATTGGTAATTGATTTAACATTTTCCTTTAGGCATTAGGGGGCTTTGTGATATCATCTTTGGCTCAGGTTTTTCTAGCGTGTTGAAAAAAATCCAATGCCAGTTGTATCAGTTCTTTTTTAAAAATGTGTTTGTCTCATGCAGCCTAGAAAGACAAGTTTGAAAGTTAAATTTTAAGGATCGAGTTGTGAGAATTCTGTTTTGATTACGTATGAATGTAATAGTATGTGTGCATGCTTACGTAGAAAGAATTTGACTTTGCATTTTTATTCATGCGATAAGTCAATATTGCCAGGACTGTTATCCTCAAAAATGGGCAGTAATTGGTTTATTTATGTAACTAAGTGCAAGTATTCCCATATTGTGACCGCTTAGGATTCAATCCTGAATTCCTAGTTCATGTTGAATAGTGCTTTGGTTATTGTGTTCATCTGGTCAACCAAAGTAATGGTGAAAGAATAGAGAGACAGTAGGCATGTGTCTAAGAAGCAGTGGTTGTAGGAAAAGACAGATAGAAGACCTGTTTTGTCCAGTGCTTGCAGGTTGCATTGTTAAGTTCATGTTTAAGTCACAGTCCACTTCACTGCAACCATTTCTGATATATTCATGAGCAGCTGCATGAAGTGGACATGGATACTTGTGTATCTTTTTTGCAGTATCTGAATTCTAGCCCCTAATCCCTAGATCGTAATATCTAAATATAATTCTTATGCTCTGTATGTAACATATGGAAGGGAGCAAGATAAAAAGTAAATAAGAACAACGTAATGAGAAAGGTTATATTTAAGTTACTAGTTGGTAAATGAAGACACAGTGTGCTTGAGACCTCATTTTCCTTCTCTACTTTATGTTTGAGAATGTTCCTATCTTTGTTTTGAATCTACAAATCCAAACTTTGGAGTTTATGACTCTTACCCTTTCTGTTAAATCTAAGCTGAAATCAGTCCTTTTTAAAACTAGAAAGTGAAGAGGATATGTTGCAGCCCCTTGATTTATCTTATTGCTTAACAGTTGGTGTAATCACCAAAGACCAGGGAGACTCAGTTTCAGCTCCCTTCTTTCCCTGATTTGCTCTGAAACTAACACTCCTACCAGAGTGACTGTTAGATATCAGTCACTCCTGATGATACTTTTCTGCTTAAATTGCTTACTCTTCAAATTAACTTGCTGAAACATGGCAAGATATTAAAAGAGTATATTGCAGTCCCTGACTCAGTGAGTATCACACTATTTCCTTAATAAGTACAAGAGCAAGGACTAGATCCCTCTTTGCTTTCCTCTCCACGTCTGCTTCCTGCAGTGGGGAGTTGTCTGCTGAGTGGGAAGTGTCTCCTGAGTCTTCTCCTTAGCTTCGGAAGGCTTTGTCTGCCAGTCCTAGAAGGCTGTAGGTACCGCATCGTGCCATTGTCTGACACGATCACCACTGCCGAGAGAAAAGCAAAAACTCAACTGCTAAGCAGGAGTTTTGAGAACCTCAGTTTTGGAGTTGAGCTTCTCAGTCCCTCGATAGATGTATTTTTAGGCACATGCCTCTGTGAATGCACTTCTGGTTTACAGTTTTACAATTTAGGAATATTGCTTAAAATAAGAAGTACTTCTGTAGAGTGAGAGAGAGATATCAGAAAGAACTGCTGATGACATGTAGTCAGCCCCATGATGGAACTAGTTCGTTATCGAGTACCAATACTTATGGACGCTTTTAAAACTAAAGGGCAACTCTGGCTGCCCCTTTCTTTACCAGCTCCCCAAAGGAGTCAGACTGCTCCTGGTAAGGGAAAAGGAAACCTCACCAGATCGAGGAGGAGATGGTGTAGGAGCAGCAGGGTCATAGCTACACCACCAGGATGTTTTGCTGTGCTAAAGAGATTGCATGAAGCTGGTTATTCCAGCTCCACAGCCTCATTCTGCCAACAGGGAAGCACAAAGTGACTGTATACGAGACAGAATTTGGATCATTTTGTGTGTTCGTGTATGCATAATATATAAAATGCATGTCCGTATGTCCACTCTGCTTGCAGCACATAGTTTTCAGGTTGTTCATGGAAGCTTCTAAAGCATTATTTCCATTGCTAAAATAGCTCATTAAAACCATGTCTCTGCAGGTATGTGTGTTTAAAGTTACAAAACATTTTGTCCTATACATGTTTTCATATTTTGTCTAATTACAGCATATTTATCTGAAGTATTTCGCAAGTATACATTTGTGTAATACTGGTAGGAGATTAAGTAATAGCTGCTTACTAGCATTATTGCTCAAGAACATCAAATGTTACTGTGATGTACTGAGATTTGAGGTACCAAACACGCTTTTGGCTGCTTTGTTCCTTTGACCTTTATGCTCTTTGGGATAATAAAGCAGTCCGGTAACGATGCCTATGTTTTCCTTTACACAAGTGCCAGTAACCACTTGAACAGGGCAGTTGATTCCAGTTTTGATGGGTGGTGCCTATAATGGACAACGGTAATGTGTCTGAGCCAACTTGGACATCTTTATGCTTCTCAGTGCCAAAAACTTCAAAGCTTCTTCCTTTTAGAACTCTAAAGCATTACAAGTTTGTGTTTCTTCATATCATCAAACTTAATTATTGGCAATAAGCAACTGCTGGCAGGAGCAGCACATCACATGGCTCCATTTCTGCTCTAGAAAAGGTCAGCATATGGCATAAACACTTTGCTGTATTATGCAGCCTTGTACTCTGATCACATAACACATGCTTCAGAAAGCATTATGCAATGTTATACTCACTGATTAATGACTGCTTGCACAAGAAGTTTTTCATTACCCTGAATGCTAGCATCCTGGGAATGATTAACTTTGTGACATAACTCTCATCGCATAAATATGGAAGATTCAAATATAGCCTCAAAATAACGTGTTTCAGAAATAACTGAGCACTTTCCTGCTTAGTACTGTGTACAGTACATGATTAACAACTGCTTTAAACCTTCAGAGTGGAATAGCAAAGCTTATTTGGGAGAACTGCAAACAAGATTTATTTTTAGGGGTTAAAGTTTCACCCAAGATGGATTTTTGCACACAGCGGCATCTCATTCGCAGTGTTTTTCCTCTGCTTGTGTAAGTTTGAATTTCCTGAGAAAAATCTGTGCCAACTCTTTTCAATGTTCAGCCAGTGAGTTAAACAGAGAAAGTTAAATCTAGACCTTCTTCAGATGAGCAACTTCATGTGTGTGTAGTACATAGTTGTGTACAAAAAAACTTGGTTGCAGCAGAATAAGTTCACAGTAATTGCTCTGTTTTTTTTCTTTTTTTTTCTTCCTTAAAGCAGAATAAAAAGTGAAATGTAGTTCTGAATGAAGCAGCTTGCTTACTGAACATGATTACGTATTCACCTTTAACATTTTTTTTACTATTGATTAATCGTGTACAAATTTTACAGATTCTTATGTTGAAAAGCATGATTAAAGAGCTTCACAGATGTGATCATCTTCAGGAAGTACAAAACAGGGAAAACCTGTAAAAATAAATGTTCTTTGCCATTTTCCTCCATGTATGAAGATTCATCTTTTTTTTTTTATGTAATGACAGTTGCTACTAGTTATCTAGGTTAGTTAGGAGAAAGTAGGTTTGCTTACACAAAAGTTCAACCCACAGGAGCAGTTTTTGCAGGCAAAAAGCTGTACTAAACTACTTCTTTATTCATTTGCATTTAAGTGCCAGAGTGAAAAAAAAAATTACATCTGCTTTGAATGATTCTCGCTTATGTAAATCATCCTAACTCTCACAAACAGTCCCTTTAAAGCAAGCTATGTTAAGTAAAGTCTTTAAAACATGAGGACTGATTTAGGAAAGTTACCATACTGCTTCATGTGTTCCAGTCCTTAAAAAGTAATCTTTGCTGAAAACAAATAGAGAAGGTAAACATTGACTTTCAGTATGTTCCCTTTAATTTTTGCCTTTTCCTGCATTCCAACTCCTACAAGCAGTAGCAAAGGCTAAAGGAAACAGGCTCTGACTAAGCATTAGCTACCAGAGTGCCCTCATTATAGCTGAGAGCTCTTATTCTCCCTTAGCCTACGTGCAGAGCCAGCTTGTCTTTCAGCTGTGATGACGAAATGCCATGCATTTCTTCCTGGAATAGTACGCAGATAAGAGGCCACTTGTTATGCTGAGGTTTCAGATGAACTCCGCTAAGGGTTTCAAAACACTCTGTCACAATTATATCAAGTTTCTTTAGCAACCAATTCATTTCAGACACTTTCAAGATAAAAAAAAAAAAGCAATAGATGTTTATTTTCTCTTGTGGTTTCACTGTTTAAACCCTTACAGGATATGACTGTGGATAGTTTATACATGACCTGAATTTATTAATTTTAAATAAAATTAGCAGATCAAATGGGAACTATTCATCTCTTGAAACTCATATTATTTATATTGCAGTATGGGTATAAAGAGCTGGAGAGAAGCAACAAAAATCTCATGGCTACGGTATGGGATGTGCAAACTGGTTGCTGAGTGCCTTGTACTTCTTCTGGCTCCCAGAAAAGTTGAGACTATCTGGGATCTGGCAGAACAGGACCCTGATAGCCCGGTTTAGGAGTCAAGTTCGGAGACAAGGGCATATGTGCCTAATGAGAGAGCCTGCTGATCTATGCTTAGCAGAGGTAGCAGGGACTCATATGAGATCATTTTGCAGATTTTGGGGCCTATGTAGGCGATCCCTTGCACCAGCAAAAGCAGCTTTAGAAGCAACAGACTTAAATCACAGAAGTGTCCAGTCTGCAGAAGAAAGGGGAATGTATGAAGCTTTGTTCCAAACAAGCAATATTCCTAGTAATAGCAATATATTTACATTGTTTTTGAAGAAATGAATATATTGCCTGGAAAAAACAACTGATCAGGTCGAGGTTAAATAGCTCTTTTTACCTATCCTGGAATACTAATTGCACATGTATATCTGTGATATGCCCCATTTCCATTTATTCATTAGGATGACATTAAGTGAGCTGCAACCTGCTTTTTCATTGCGTCTGCATTTCACTTTACACCCATCTAGTTAGTAGAATGCAGTCTTACAAGAGTAAATGCAGGTAAATCGCAGCCTAAGTATTCAATATGCAAACTTTTTTTAAATTCCATCCATTCCATTAAATTCTCATTAATCACTTCCCTTGCAATTCTGCACAAATACTAGTCTCTCATAAATTGGGGACTGAGAACTCAATTCAATTTCCTTTAAAGACAACATTTTTTTTCTCCATTTACATAATGGAATTTGGATCGGGCCTTAAATCTGTAATCATATTCCTGTAATGCATTCTGAAAAAATGTGTAATTCCCAGTGAGGTCACTGGGAATCTTGGCTATTTGCAGTCAGCTCTTTTTGTTTGCTGTGGTGACTCTTGAACAAAGAGGACCCCTTTGAAGAAATTGCGAGAACACTAAATAGGTCAAACTCAGTGTTTCCCTTTTTTTTGTTTCTTTCTTGTGTTAGTTACCAGCTGCTAACTGAGAAAATTTCAGAAGCAGTTTCTGCCAGTTAATAAATTATTTCATAATTGTCAATTAAAAGTTTTCTTGTCTCTTACTATGAAGAAATCCAGTCTTTGTCAGAACTTGATAGATTAACAAGCCTATGTTCCTCCATAGTTTTGCCTGTCTTTTTGTTAAAATATGAAAGTCAATAAAAGTATTTTTCCCATAATGGTCACTAGTAAGTTTTTTGATTTAGTTTTCACAAGAGGTATAGTACACCAAGTAGAACCATGAGTTGTGGATATCTTGGGACTCTTATCTT
This sequence comes from Tinamus guttatus, assembly GCF_059628265.1. Classification (NCBI taxonomy): domain Eukaryota; kingdom Metazoa; phylum Chordata; class Aves; order Tinamiformes; family Tinamidae; genus Tinamus; species Tinamus guttatus. Next base: position 168,427 of record NW_028289261.1, read on the forward strand.
CATGAGTTTTAGTTTTAATTAAATCCATGGTAACAAAATACACATTTCTTAAATGCTATCTCTAATTTTGTAAAATTGTGCTTTACCTTATTTTCCATGTTTATGGAAACTGATCTTGATGTCTGAAAAAAATCAGACTCTCTTTTCATGAAATACTGAGTGGAAGGGGGAAAGGAAATCATTATTATTTTTTAATTATGCTAAAATGTTAGCTGCCATTCTGTGATGCAGACCCTTGAACTGCTTTGAACAGAAAGTATTATAAATTTGTCTTACTGAAGTCATAGAACCAACAAATGTGGTCCAACAGGAACCTGTAACAACTAACCTGACTTCCTTATGTTCTTATATTCTCTATGATGTTTGACCTTATACCTATCCTTTTAATAACTAACCTGACTACCTTATATTCTTGTGATATCCTCAGTAGACAAGATGATGTTGTGTATCTGTGGGTATACTGTTTATAGCTGGAGCTTCCAAAGGTAAAACATAATGGCCAAGCTATACCTGTTTTTCTTTTGGAGGGAGGTTGGAAGGGGACAATAGTTTGGGCCTTTTTCTTCTGTCATTGTAGACACTTATAGAAAGAAAAGGATTTCCGGAAGACTATGGGACTACAGAAGACATACAGAAGACCTTTAAGATTTAAAGAACTGTAGAAGACTTGCAGACTTATATGTCATTTATAAAAAGCAGTGGTCAGCCTGCTATTCCTCTTCCAAATGTGATTGATGCTGTGTAAGGCACAAACATTATAAAAGTGACGACTGGCTGATTGTAATAACATGATTTCATTTCCTATGCCTAAAGATACCCGAGTATAAGATACATGGGTGTTTCTGTGAGGCCAAATTTTGTCATGTTGCACAGTTACATGTTCCAGCTTTAATACTTGTAAACCCTACTGAGATTTGAGAAACTGTGGTGAAAGTCTTTGGCCAGTGGGGAGGTCTCCAGGTCCTGCTCTCTCAGACTGACGTTCCTAATTCATTGCTATCAGATCCAGCTAGCGGGGCTTGAACCAGCCCCAATTGCTTTGCATGCATTTGCAATTTGAAATAGTGGAAAAGCTATAATAGGCATTTAAAAAAAATCAATCTGTGCAAAACAAATGTTTCTTACCTACCTTAACTAAATCTAAAGTTAAAAAAAAAAAAAGTGCATTGTGCCTTAAAAGTTCAACAACTTTAGTCTGTTTTAACTCATGGAAACAATAGCAATAGGATTTGTCAGTGTGCCATTCTCAACTGAAATGTAAACAGTGTATGCTCTTGAATTAATAACTGATAAATAGGTGTATCAAACATTCACAGGAGTGTTATCAACCGTGCTGAAATAAGCAGTACTTACAGAAATGTATCATTATGATGTTAGGTCTTGCTGTGGAGAATTCAAGAGTTGGGAGTGGGATTTTTATGCTAGCTATCTGTTCTTCAGAGAATTATTTCATTGCTAGAAGCAGATGGTGATTTTTAAACCCACTGCTATTTTGGTGTACTTTTTTTCCCCCCTAAAGTCCTAAAAATAGACACAAGTTACCATATCCAGCAAAAATACATTGTCAGCTCTTTACTCTGCTGGGCTGAAAACAAATCTGTCAGCAATTTCTTTGGGTTAAAGTGTCTGAACACTTGTGAGCTTTTTCTTGCTTTTTTTTTTTTTTTAAGAAAGCTTTTAAAGTGGTTTTGTAACAGAGTCCATTTAAAGCTTTAAGTATCAACAAATTACCATCTGTTGTTATAAAGACACTTTATCAAATTGATGAGACCTGCACTCCAGTTAATGTTGTGAAGCAACTGCATGAATTAGAGTTTGAAGTCTGAATGAGCCTGAAATCAACATTTTCAGCTCTGCTGGAACAGACATTAAAAAAAAAACATTTTGTGTAATTATGAAAACTAAAATGAGAGTGAGAGTTATTCATGTGGAAAAGAAAAAAACACTTGTAATGCATCTTGGTCAAATAAGGTTTGCTTTAAGATAATTTCTTGGACTAAAAATGTGTTTGACATAGTTGCTGAATGAGAAGGGAAGAGGTGTTTTGGATTCCCTGTGCAGGTACAGTTGATTTACATAACAAGAATAGACAATACAGTAGTTTCACAAAAGCTTCAGTGTTAGCTGAGTTTTTCTGATAATTCTTGTCTGAGCATAACAACCAAATGCAAGGTTTGGGTAAAAGCACAGTACTTGTTATCTCTATAGTATGTGCACATTGCCTGGAATGACTGATGTCAAAAACGGAGCCAAAATCCCATCTTTGGATCACTTTGAGGTAGGTGTTTCATTTTAATAAACGCCTGCAAAATATTTTATCTGGCAGCGTTCGTATGTCTGGGGTATGGTTCTTTAAGGTCAAATCTGGCACGGTAGATCATTGGAGATCGGCAAGCTCAATAATTCAAAAACTCAAGATTTTGTTTGGTCATCATAGTAGATCTCAGACCCTTTCAAGAAGTGGTCCTATCATGTAGGGTATGCCTGCTGCTGCTTTGCTCTCAGTTCACTCTGCCATCTTCAAGATGTGTAGCTGTGCGCTGTGTGTATCCGTGTGCTTTTAGAGCAGAGGAGTAGTGAGACCCGTCCCGGGCCTGGTCTTGGGCAGCACCCCAGTGCTAGATGGGACAGGTGCAGTAAGTGGGACCAAGAAGCAACACTGGGGTGAGAATGACATCCCTTTCATGATAATTAGCAATACCAGAAAGCACATAGATAACTAGGTTTCTGAGATAGTGATGAACTGATAAAATTTTGTTTCAAGAAGACCCTTTTCTTCTACCTGCTAGCTTGACATGCACCTCACTTTTTCCTTGACCGTTAGCCCAGTGTTGTCTTCTAAGACCTGATCCTGCCCCTTCCCATCACATTTCATTTATTCACCAAACATCGACCTTTCTATTGTTTTTTTCCTTATAGTAGGAGACTACGATCCTTCCCACACCAACCAACCAACAGAGTGTTGCTGTTCCTCAGTCCCGAGATGAAAGAACCTGAGAGGTTGTGAAGAAGTGCAACCCAGACGGTGGTCACCGTGATGCTTGAGCTGGAGCACTCGGCACTCATCTGATAACTGACTGCTGTAGGCACTGCCATGTGGTCCGCAGTGATTTTGAGATAAACTTGGGGGTTGTGCAAAGTCAGACATTGTCTCAGATGGCATGAAACAAAAAGGAACGTGAAGAGAGAAACTTCTTCATACTTTCATTCACATCGCCTTAAACCAGCAATGACCTTAAGAGAGAAAAGGGAAAAAAATCATTAAATAAATAAATTCTTCTGTTCCTGGCAGTAGGACTTGCTTTACAAACATGAACATTTGGCAGGTTTTTACATTTTCCTCAGCAAAACTGAATCAAAAGCTGAGGAAAATAATCTAAATCAAATCTGAGAATACTGAGTTGTACTGACCCGAAGGCATACCCACTTGGTGAAATCAACAGGATTTACTTGTTTTAGCACAAGAAAGGGAAGGATTCAGTTCTACCTCCCTAAAAAGAGACAGAAGGGCTTTATTTTATTTTATTATTTATTTACCATTTTAGAGGGAATACTCTTTTGGATAGAAAAGAAAAAGAGGAGAAATTAGATAAATACACAGACCTTACTGTACCTAACAATTTTTTTTGTGAAGGATGTAGTCAAGTCATGGGAAGTCAGGATGTGTGTTTGCATTTTTATGCACACGGGTATATGCATACAAAGGCTTTTCAACAGCCCTCCATATCCAGTACGTATCAGTATCTCCAGGTGTGCGTAAGCCATCTGAACCTTACAGTCTTAATTGCATAACTCAACCATATTACAAAATGTTACCACACTGAGATCGTTTACATTATTTCATAACAAAAAGAAATACTAACATGGAACATTTTTACCCTTAGGGGAAAATTGCTAATTATTTAAAATACTATCTGTATGTGTATGTGTTTGTATATGGTATATGGGGGTATGTGAGTCTCATTAGGGAAAAATGTAGGGGTGGATTAAAGCAAGAGCCATGGGATACTGCCCCAAGGTCACAGGAGTTTCAACAGACAAGAATGTCAAAAGCTAAGCAGAAAATATCAGCACAGCTGGCGATAGTGATCTTATTAGGGCGAGATGGGCCACCCCAAAATGCTCCCCCGTAGCCAGAGGGCAAGAGGGGGAAACACTGTTTCCAACCTGATCAGAGGAGAGGCCACGTCCAAGGGAAGGCCTGGGTATGAGTCAGGCGTTTGGTGCTCACTGCAGCATCCAGAAACCTGCACTGGACATGTGTGTCCTGCAGGCAGCATGTGGCTGCTAATTCCTGAGGCAAATGAAGTCAGTTATCTACGTCTTCTCTCCTCAAACCCCCTTTGCTGCTTGCTGGGGGAATAGTGTAATTGCTAAGCTAATAGCTAGCCCCTTCTGGTGGAGGTTTTTCACCATGTGAAGTATCGTTTTGTTTTGTTTTTCCAGGCTGGTAAGAGAAAGAGATGGGTCCTTGTCATGCATGCACTCATGGGACTTTCTGCACCAAAGTGGAGGTTTTCCCACCCTGAGGTGAGTGCCCTCCTCTCTGTGTTTTGTGTGCATTCCTGCACATCTGGAGTAGGCACCGCTAGCTGGCTGAGCAGCGATGCCTTTGCAGCTGTGCTGCAGAGCGTCGCCTCCTCTGGAGGAAAGCACTGAGGATGCTTTCCTGTTGTTTTTGCTTGTCTGTAATCCTGCGAGTTGGAATTGGCTCAAGTTTGAAATTTGCGAATTATCAGGTTTGAAGAAGGATGACAGGTTCCTAAATTCTTGTGTTTCTTCTTGAGGCTTTCTGATGAGAGAAAAACCAGTAAATACTGATTTTGCAGGGTGGTGCCATGAAGTGTCCATGCCTGTGCTCATCCACCTGTTTCCACATACTCCAGGCTTCTTGTGAAATGCATGTAAGGGTATGTTGTACCTGAGGTGAACAAATTACATTTCCCCAAGATCTTGACAAACACATACTGTGCAGCAGCTGATACGCTCCAAAAATGCCCCCTTTTACACCTGTCTCCTGCGACCCTCACTTGCTTGTGGGTGCCCTGTGAGTGCCCTCCCTCCCTTTTCTTCCTGCCCCTCGTCATCTGCCCAGCTTCTTTCAGTAGGGCTTAGCCAGTAGGTGGGTACCCTGAGGAGGACGTGTGGCTCATTGCTCAAAAGACAGGGTCTTCAGTTGTCAGGGACTTATTTTCATTTGGCAATGGAGAGAACTGCAAGGTATATCACATCTGATCTGTATGTTTTGCAGGCCTCTTATACTACTCCTTTCTTCCTCGCTCCATCCATCCCTCGCCTGAACACAAGCGCATGCATGCAGGGAAGGAGGCAAAGGTCAGTCACAGGTGATGGAGAGAGAAGCGTTGATAAAGAGCTTGTTTGCCATTCCAGCCAACAATCAGCTGGATCTTATTTGTGGCTGACAGAAGGGAGTTAGAAATGAAGCAGCTGAGAGAGGTCCTGCTTTGTGATGTGCCAGCACAAATATCATCTCCCCCTCACACTTTCATTACTGTTCCTTTGAGCGGGCTTCTCCTGCAGGATCCTTTGAACTGACTTGTAGGGCTGCTTTTGGCAAGTGTTTCAATAGTCAAACAGAGCATAACTTCTGCTTCCAGCTATTTGTATTATCAGAGTTTTCATCCTTGAAAATGAGAATAAAAGAAGTGTGTATACTAAAAATTGTCACATAATTGCTCACACCGGCTATCTGCAGAGGCAGTGCAAATATGCCTGTGTCTATCTAATAAGTATGTAAAGTAGAAAATTGCACAGGCTGCTGCCATTGTCTTGTTCTCCAAGTCATTTTATATTTGAATTATAATGAACTCACAGCTTAAGTTGAATCCAAAGATTACGAAATGGGCCGAGTTGTTCGTTTGCCAGTTTACAGCTGCATGCTACTAGATTTTTATTACTGGTTTAGGCTAGCTCAGCAAAGCACAGACCCATCTGTGTTCGTGCTGTATGCTAAAATTAACAAACGCTCATTCTTGGAGTCCGAGCAAAGCAAACACTGCTTCATGGAAAAGTTTTATTAAATTACAGATCTGTTCTCTGTTGTCGTCAGTGCTCCAGCCAACTGCTTTATGTAGCCTTGCCTCCGCTATCAGTAGGAGCAGTGCGAGCATATTCCCAGCAATGCCAAAGCGCGCGGGGAAAGGGGGGAACATTTCTGTGTCCAGCAGGAGAGATCCCTGTAAATGAGATTAGGGCCTGGTTCTTTCCTTATCAAACATGCAATCCTTCCTCCACACCCCAAAAAACAAACCATGGACATAATGCTTAGTAGCTAGGGCAGATATAGGTGTCTTCAGTGTCTGAAATGACATAAATGACATTGAAAATACAACATGCTTTAAAAATAGGACTTATTTTTTCAAAGTGAAATCAGAAAAGCTGTCACAACCGTTCTTCAGGTGTGTGACAACTGTGTGTATAGCTGACGTGATGATGCCAGGTGTGTGATACTATAAACTAATACATCAAACATACTACATACATTCATATATTAAGCATACACACTAATAGATATTTTAATATATGCAGTGATACATGGCACGTGCACGACTATGCTTATCTGTAATATGTAGAGCGTGCTCATCTGTAATATGTAAAGCGTATTCTAAACAATCTTTGTCTGAAGGAAACAACATTCCTCTTTGGCTTTTCAACCACCTGCTAAGTAAGAAAAAGCAAATTTGGGAGCTTGTGTGCACCTCTTCTAATGTAATCGCTGAGCCTGGTATCTTCCATCAAAACCAAGCAGTGTTTCCTGGTTTTCTGAGCAGCTCTGCCAAGGTGCCACAGCCCTGCCTCTGGTGTTGAAAAAAAGCTGTTGTTCTCAACATTACTCTTTTGGGGTTTGCCTGGTGGAAAAGGGTGCCCAACAGGGATGTTTTTCAACCTGGAGCAGATTTACCCAGCGTAGCTGGATCAGCACACCATGCTGTTTCCTATGGTCCTCACCCAAGGGCTTGGGTCCTCACCCAAGAAAGCCTGCAGATGCAGGGATGTGTTAAACTTGAATTAATTACAAAATTGATCTAGCTTGAATTTTTAGCTTTTTGCCCATCCCTTAGAATAGAAGCTGGGTGCAGCGACAGTGCTTTCTAAAAATAGTGTGTGCTCTCTGAAAATAAACTCTATACTTTCTAGAAATAAAGTCACAGAATTAGGCCAAGCGTTATGGAGTACTAACATGTAATCATCCCTCTCTCGTGTGACTCTGAGCTCCTTATCATTTGCCAGGATTATGCTTTTAAACCAAAGTAAATATTTTGGGCAGCTTTCAGTAGAATTAATTCTTCTGAAATTTGTTCGACCAAGCGTTTTGTTTTTATGCACAGTTGTGGTGTTTGAAGAAAAAAACGCAGGAAACGTGGAGTCCCTATTGCATGACAATGGCCCAGTGGAAATTCAAATATACCAAAATAGTATTATTTGTGCAAAGACAATTTACTGGCTTATATTAATCATTCAGAAACATTCCTGCTGCAAAAAGGCTTGCAAGGTAAAGTTCCCCTTTATGCATGATTTGACTGTGTATGTGTCTTTACTGTTCACGGACATTAAGCTAACTACCTGTCTAAAACTTCAAAACCTTTTTTTGGTATCTTCTGCATTCCTTGGAGTTAGTTTAGATGACTTGTAAAAGATAGAGCTGACGGAGTTAAGACTGAGGAACAGGTCTTCGATTTATGTCATGTGGTTTCCATCAGCTCCTCGTGTGTCTTTCTCAATGGCAGTGGTTTTCATACTCGTCAAACTGATTTTCTGTGTGATTATGCAATCAAATTTCACAAAAGCGCAGGTATTTCTTTGCTTTGGCTAACTGGGTGATGTCACTGATGGGTCTGGTTGAGGTGGTAGCATGCAGGATGAGTGCCCCATGCTCAGGCTCCTCACTGCATTGTCTAGGTTGCTTCTTGTGCCTGCGGCAACTTGTTTCTGGAACATGTTGGAGCAGTCGCAGCATGTACTGTCCTTCGTCTGCTTTCTTGGAACGGAACATCTTGCATCATTTGTGTTACCAAAATGTCTGTTTTTTCAGCGATTTAGGAGTGACATCTCAGTGTTCCTGCTGCCTCATGTGCTTTCCCCTGCTTGGCCCTGTCTCCTTGCTCTGACCTGGAGCTCCCTGTTGTTGAGGGGGTATCAGGGTGGTGGCAGCACACAGGATGCAATTTTTGGACTTCTTTGCCAATACCAAAACTGGAGATGTTCTCAGTTTTGCTGAACTTTCCCCCTCCTAAAACCAGAAGGATCTTAGGAAAGCAGGAGCGGAATGGAGACCATAGTCTAGGAGGCCAGGAGTCCTCGAACGTGTCTGCTCGTAGTGGCAGCAGCGGCAAGCGAGGATAATGTGCAAAGAGAGCGGGGTTGCTGGCTCTGCCTTGGATGTCTGTCAGAGCAGGGCCAGTTCCTAAACGCGCTCGGTCTTGGTGGCTGTAGCAGGACTGCTGTCATGATGGTGGGTTACAGGTGTGCTTGAACCTGCATTTTGAAGTTGCCATCCTGGCGACAGCTTAAAATTGAGGTCTGCTACCTATGTGCCCTCTGTGAGGACAGAGCAGGAGTGAGTTTGTTTTTTATTTATCGTCTGTAACTCAAGCTCTACAGCTTACAAATCAATGTTTTAATTCAAATGGAAAATGCTGATTTACCACAACACAGAAAATGGTACTTTGCTAAAGATATCTTCAAGAACCATTGAGCTGTGGCTTGTGGCCTTTAAGTCTAGGCTTTTGTTTCCTCTAAATATACTGTATTCTGCTTTCTGTGTGTCTGTCGTGTTGAATAAGTAACAGGCAATGGGCAGAGCACCAGGACTTGTGTCCATGTATTATATAAAACAAAACAGGCACATCTTTGAATTACATGACCAGAATTCCATCAAGGGCTGCCACTCGTGTCAAAAACCGAAAAGCAAATGTTATGCCTGGATCCCAGGATCTTGAGATAGAATTGGAGCCAGTAATTCAAGATATGCCTATATATAGGCGTATATATGTACATATGCCTATATATATGTGTCTATATATATATACTTATATATATATAAAATACTTAGGTTTTTAGTGTTAAAAAAATGCCTTTTCTTCACAGAAGCTTCCAGATTCCATATTGCACAGCTGAGTGTCCCTTCTGATCTCCTGTTTATGGTCTTCTGCTTTGCTGTCTGTTTGCTGTGGAGCTTTCTGTACCATTCTGCTCCATCCAAACATTGGCTGTGTCCTCCTCCCTGCTCTGGCCTGGCTCCTGTGGCTCTTTGCTCAGTGTCAGAAAATAGAGCTGGCAGTGCTCAGCCCTGGTCTCCCTGCCTTGCTGATGCTAAATAACACCAGCAATGGGGAATATGAGCAGCCCCTTGGCTTTGACACTCAATCCGTCAGAAGATCCAGTTCCTAATCAATAAGATGCTGTTTGTATGCTAGATGCTTACGTCTGAGACGACAGAGCAAACAGGATCCTCTGAGAGTAGGTTAGCTGACTCATATAGTTTTCTGGCCTGATATTATCGTATCATGAGTGGATTTGAATAATTCACCAAACTAGTGCTGCTGCAGCAATTAAAAGAAGCGCCATTTGGAAATGTTCTCTTAAACATTTCTGTTATGCGTTCCTCACTTAAGGGATTACTTTGTCTAAATGCTGTGGCCCATCTCCCCAAAGGACAGTTTGGCACTTCTCAAGACTGGGATGACAAATTGTTTATGTCTTTCCTTCCCAGATGTGGGTTGAGCAGACACTGCTGGTCAGCCGCTGGGGGCACCTTGCAAGGGTCCTCAGCAAGGGACGCAGGTGGTGACGAGCACGGCCAGGCCTGCTCATCTCCCACCTCTCGAGAACGTGCTCGTGGTAGGCAAGGAGCTGCCCCTAGCCTTTACTACCCCTGGAGGGTAGTATTTCAATGAATACAACAGAATTCCCTACAAAATGTAGCTGGAGATCTCTCTGTTTTCAGGGTTATTCTGTTAGAAGTGAGTTGCAATTCTCCGATGCTTACTGTTTTGATAGATAGTTAAATCCTATGATAAATGTTAGGGTCTATTAAGTTTCATCTCTCTATTTTTATCCAAATGGTAAACACTACACCAGATGTGGGCGTGAAGGACCTCGAGAAGCTGAGGTAGTTCTGCTTTTATTCAACGTTTTAAACTTTCATAACTGAGAATTTCAACTCATTTTTTAAGGTTGTGTGTGTTTTTGTGTGTGTCTGCTGTTTTGGTTTTTGTTTTGTTTTTTTTTTTAAGAGCTGAGAAAAACAGTCTTACGCAAGTTAGTTTGCATAAGTGCAGTGAGTCATTCACATCTCTTTTTCGTGTGTGTCTGTGTGTGTGTTATATCACGTTATATAACCTTTCTTTGCAAAAGCACTACTGTGAATGTTTAGAATATGTTTTCCTGGTAAAATGAGACAGAAGGGTTCCCATTAGGCAGAGATGTCTCCACACAGGTGCTGTTCCCTACTATTTGGTCTTTCTGCTTAAGGCTCTGGTTCTCCTGGCCTTCAGTGGCAAAATTTCTGCTGATGTGTAGCTGTGCAAGGGGAAGAGTGAGTAGCTCTAACACTTCCTCTTAGCAGGTAGAGCTATGGGGAACTCCAAACACCACTAGTAGTGCTCTGCAAGAGCTTTGCACTGCTGCTTTGCTTTATGTGCTTTTTTTTTTTTTACTTCTTTTTTTTTCTTTTCTCTCCTTACGTATCACCTCAAGTTGCCTTGGTTATGATAATATTGATTTTATGTGCAGGGGTTTCAAACATTGTGCAGTTCTTTCAGCCTGTTGTAATTTCAGCATTAGAGCATTGTTCTTCCCACCATTTAAGGAAGTGGAAATGGCCTGAGCCTCAACACCAGGTCATGCTCGGGGCATTATTTGAAGAAATATGGGGCTCGTGTTCCTTTTGTATGTGATGTGAAGTATATCCTTGATGGCTGTTCTACAAAATCCTTCCAGTGCAGAAAGTTCCCCACAATGGTTTTGCATTGATTGCTCCAATACAATTCAGAAATCCTTCCGCTCTGCTCTAGAGCCCCGTGTTGTTCTCAGTGTGATGCAGGGCCTCTTGCAAGCCCCATTTTTATTTACATTAAAGTACATCATATTTCCGATTTGAATTCAGTGTCGTCACCAATGTCTTAGGTAAGTAGCCTCGTCCATCTGCTCTCTTGCTCATTTCTAGTGATTCTATTGCCAGCATTTTGACTGCTGAGATAATCACTAAAACAGAGACCCTGTGTTTTCTGCCCTATGCAGAGCAGATATATGCCCTCTCAAGATAAGGTAGTGTTCATCCATTGCCTAATTATCAGATTAACAGTATCTAGAGTCTGCAAGAAGTAACATTAAATACTCAGATACTGTTTTTATTTTTCTATGGTCGTATACTCAAATGGATGTTAGGAGAATGAGACTTTCATTTATCAGTATGAAATCTGATTTACATGAGGAACTTTAGTAGTTCTAGCTTCAAAACCAGGAGTAATTTTCAGGAAAATACTTGCGTATGTAAAATGTGGCATGTGCTTAGTTTCCTTGCTAGACCTCAGAAGAGAAACTCTGCTGATCTTGGCAGTAAATGGAATTAATATGTCCAGAGACAAAAGTACTACATAGGAGTATAGCTGTTTCTCCTAACTACTGTTGTCAATAAGCAACAGTAGTTACTCGGCAGATAGTAATTTGTGTGACAACTGAAGATAAGAAAGATCGCTGAACTTGTGGAAGTCTGTGTGCATACAAAAGATTCCTATGTAGACATACAAAAAAACTACAACTGAGAACAGCTCTTCGTATTTAATCACATGAAAGATATTATTTCCTTTTGCATGCAACTGTGGACGATATCTGCATGGGCATAGTGTTTTCATGGATGTCTGATTGCATCAAATGCATCCTGCAATGATTCAAGAGTAACTAAGTTGCCTCTACTGCTGTATTTATCATAATATCAAAACCTCGAAAATGCCGTGTGAGAAGAGCCTCTTAAGGAAAACACACACACACAGAACTTCTTAAAATTAATTTTTGTGCTCATCTGAAGTATGATGACTTGAATTTACTGATCTTTGAGACAACCCTTGATTCCTCCGTCTCTAGTCAGTCCTCTCTCCCTAACACACATAGTCTTTGTGCCCGTTTTTATGCCTACGCCTGCAGGAGTCTATCATCTCATTTACTGACTGTAGAATTCAGTAGTACAACCTAGTTGTCTCCATGTGAGTAAATAACAAGGGGAAAAAAAATCTCCTTAGAAAGCTGAAGTCCAGCAGACGATGGTTCTCTAATGCTACCCTTACTGCATGTTCTTTAGACATGATGATAAGATTCTAGAGAAACAGGATGTCCTGACCACATCAGAAATCGTATTTTATTCAGGGAAACATGCCCTTTGTTCTTAAAAGGGAAAGAAACTTGAGCGAAATGAAAATTTTTCTTCCTGCCTTTCCCATCTTACACAATTTTTTCCTGTATTATTTAGTGCAGAATCAAAAATTGGAATAGTTAAAGAAAGAAAGGAGTAATTAGTAGTAAGTGTGCTAAAGTCAAGAACTTTCCAAGACTCAAATGGATCTTTGTATTTTTGCTGCCTCCTCATGTGATGGCTCAAGCATTACTCTCTAGAAGTAATTTTTTAGCCATTCCACTTCAGAAATTTCACTGGAGATCAGCACAAAACAAGTTAACTTTCCGTAACCATGATAAAGCAGGAATAATTACACTTTACATGACCCTTATGACACATTTCTAGCTGCCTGGAATAGAAATCTGGGTCACTACTCCACTGAGCAATAATGTAAAGCATCAGAACACTGCTGTATTCCAGATAAAATAAATTGCCCTATTTCTGCTGAAGTCGAAAGAGCTATGCTGCTTGTGGAGCTTGAGAAATCTGGCCATGGTTTTGTTCTGAGCTTGTCTGAACTCTGTAAGTGATATGTTTGCTTCTCATAAACTAGAAGAATGGTTAACCTTTTACATTTTAATATATTCTTTACTCGATCTCATTCCTTTGCCCCCTGTTCATTTTAATGCTGTGGGATTTTTTGTTTGTTTGCTTTAAGATTACCTTCTACACGGGAGGAAAACTAGCTCAATCTATTTTGTACATCAGAGGGCTGGAATTTATATTAGATGCAGTATATCTTCTTTTATCTTAACCAAGAAGCCTCAGCAAGTCAATGCTGCTGTTACTAAGAGTATATGGTCAACTTGTTAGCCCAGCAGAGAATAGATTGAAGGGATCTTAGCCCATCTCTAGAGTTTATTTATCGAGTCGCTGCTGAAATATTAGAGACCATCGTAGTGAATTTTCTAAAGGAGGAAGTCAAGGAGAAGAACATTGTTTTACACTGAGCATATTCTCTGAGAGGCTTTTTTGGTACTAAATTAGCCTGGGATGTAGAAGCCATCTCATGCCAAGCTCCCACAAGGGTTTAAGGCTGCATTAATGACATATCAGGAGGTACATATTCAGCATTATTAGGCTTGGTCTGATTCACAGAAATAGGAATAATGCTTGGGAAAAATACTTTTCAGAGTTTCATGGGAGGGAAAAAAATAAGAAAGCAAACTCTGGCAACCTATCATTTGAAACTTCTTCCTGAACCGTATTTTATTTGTGAACCAAATACTGCAGTAATTAAGCTGCAAAATTAAGGGAATGAGCTTCACTTTTAGTGGAAATTAACATTGGTTTTCTCCAGGCATTCAATCACTTAACTCAGTTGTCTTTTTATATTATTCAAATGTGATACACATTAGTCAAACATAAGTGGTTGAAGAATCAAGTTGCAGAATGCCTCTTGAGAGAGACTATGTTATAAACAGTTCTACTAATGGAATATTTATGTTAATGTAAATGAACTCCATAAGGGCTGTGAATCTTCTGAAAGGTGAACGTGAAGTTCCTGCTGCACATCGGATGCTCTTCTCTCCTGGTACGTGTGTGGTGACACGAGTGGTGGGCAGCCCTCTGCCATAGCCAGCAGGGACGTTGCAAGCGCAGCCTGGGCCCCGTGCAGCCCATTGCACACTGAGAACGGTGTTTTCTGCAGTTGTAGCTGAATTCGAGACCCAAGCCAGAACAAAGCTCTAGGTGACCCTGCTTGTGCAGGAGAGTTGAACTACGTGATTTCCAAAGGTCCCTTCCAAGTTCAATCGTTCTGGATTTGTTACTCAAGCAGCTGGGTATTGTGAATGCTCAGCATTGCAGAGGCACCAACTGTGCTGAGTTTTGTGCCCATCTTCAGCTCCGCATGACAGAAAGATGCAGTCTCGTTACTGCAGGGGTCTAGCAGAGCTGGAGTGCTCCAGCAGAAGGGCAAGGTTTGCAGAGGCAGAGGGAAAGCCCTGACAGCAGTGGGTTTCCAGGTGTAGTGCTTCCCTAAGGGGAGCAGCTGCATTGTGGTTTTCTACAGATAACCTCACTGCAAACCCTGAACTTCTGTACATATACATATGTATGTATAAATACATGACTAAGAGCAAGAAAATTGTCATGGGCATGACAGCTTCAGAGGTGGCAAAAGAGAAGACGCCATCCTTTGGAAGAACAGGCAATAGCCAACAAAGTAAGATCTGTAGGATGTCTCCAGCTCCAGCAGGCTCCTTTGGAGAGAAAAGGAGATGTCATGGAGGCTGGGGACAGACAAAGTCCAATTAAGTTATGCCGAGGGTTCGGTAGTAGGTGGGGATTCACCCAACTGCCTTTAATGAAGTCTCCTGCCAAACACAAGCGCAGTCTAATTTAATAGCACAGTCTAATTGGGGGGTTTGTTTGCTTGTTTTTCTTTTCCAGCATGTGTGTTTATTATCAAAATGATTTATATCGTAGAAAGCCTGTCTTTCAACTGTTTTATATTAATTTGGGAACAGCAATGATAAGATTTAATTCCTTCCAAAGAATTTGGTATGCCACATCTCCCCTATGGGATCAGATTACAAAGAGTGTTCGGCTCCTGGTTAGACTGCTTGGATTTTGACAGCACTCAACATTCAGGGTTCTGCTGCTCATTTTCAGGAATGGGAGCTGCTGAACCCTTTTGAAAATGTAACCTTTTGGACTTTTTGTACTTTTGTACTATTTGTGTAATCCTCCCCTAACTGTATTTTCCATGAAGTTATGTGATTTTTTTTTCATTATGTTCAGAGATTATTTTTCTGTTCAGTAAAACAAAACTGAGTAGTTCTGCAAGACTTTTACCACATGCTTTCTAAGCAATGGGATTTTCACATTTCTGCAATTTTTTTTTTCATGTTTGGGCATTTTCAAGATATTTAAAAACCAAGTGTTCATAAATATGTGTGCTAGTGAAACCACAAATACCATGGCAAGCTATAGAAGAGTGATAACTCCAAATACAAATGCTAATTTTACAGTGTAAGTAGTTATTTGTAGAGCCAATTAACATGAATGCCTGATGGATAACAGCAGTTCCACAAACATGCTGCACTGGGACTTTTGCACATGGATATCCACTTGCCTTAATGTCTTGTTTCTTGAGTAACAATGGCAGGCTTTTTGTGAATTGTACCTTTCCAAGAGCTACAGATTACTTTCTTCCAGTAGAAGTCAGTATGATGGCCTAACACATGTTACATATTTCTCTTTTTCAGGATATTCTTCAGTTGTAACTTTGCCCTTTGAAAGATATTCCCATTTTTAGGTGTTGTGGGACTTATGTTCTAGTCCTTGGTGGATACACATGAATACTGGTGAAAAAAAACACAGGTGACAATATCCAGATTAGCATACAGATGGGATGACACATCTCTAAATCACTGTCATGTGAAAGCTTTTTTCCTTTCTTGGAAGACCTTTCTTATCAAATCATCTCTATTATTGCCTCATCCTCACAACTTTATCCTTGCTGTGACAACCCTGCTCCCCATTTCCCTGGTGCCTTTTGTCATTCGTTGCCTCTTGCCATTGACCCTGGGCATCTCTCCAAACTTCTCCCTATGCATCGATGCCGTTTGTGAGCTTCTTGTTCCAGTGTTTCTCAAAGACCTGCTTTCTCTAGCGTGCCAAAACACCATTCTCATCTATGCATTAAATGTTCCCAGCAAGAAAAGCCAGTTTCCATCATGAATTTTTTTGTTCCACTCTGCTTCCTCCGAGCAGCTGTCTGACTTTGATCACATTATCATCTTTGTCCTCCCTCTGTTTGTCAGTTAACTTCTGTGCTCTGGATGTTTTTGCAGGCAAGTGCTACCTCTTTAGCTTGCTGCTGTAGCATGTGTGGCACGTACCAGAGCGCCACTAAAATGTTAATTTGGTGTAGTGAGAACTTCAGTTCGGTGCAGGTGGTGATTAGTAGTCATTACAATTTATGAGCTGTTACTGGCCTGTGTGAAATATCGTAGTGGCCTCTTTTGTGCTTAGGAGCTCCTACCTCAGCAGTAAACAGGGCTAACGTACGAGTCAGAGTGAAGGCAAGCAGCAAGCTGTGACTTCTGCTTTTCACTAAGTTCTCTGTAACTGTTATCTCATTTTTCCATGCCACCCTCATGCCCTTAATCGTATCACGTGCTCGTTGCCTTCTTGGTCTGACCGATCACAGCGCAGCGGGACCCTTTTTGCTGGTGCTGCTGCTGCGCCGTTCGGCACAATGGCCCATGTTGCACCTCCTCCTCCGTGTTTGGTCCCTGTACCCCATCTCTGGAGGGATGGACAGAGAGGAGAGGTGGGATGGAGCTGTCTCCCCAGCCTCTGCTCCTGCATGGCTGTTTGCTGGGTTTTGCTCCCCAGGACAGGGCATCTGGCCCTGTTAGAGCTCAGTTCAGCTTCAGCACAGGGGAAAGAGAAGAGATCCAGCTGCGTGGCCGTGGGAGAGGCACGGTCGCAAGGTTAGGCTCAGCGCAGCACTCGCCTTTCCTTCCCGCCTCCTCTCCTGCTCTTCCCCGTCCTCCTGCCGAGCCCTGTGCAGAGATTGGCGATTAAACAGCAAATCCCCCGCGTGCAGAAAGTAGTAAGCCTCCCATCCCCTCCCCAAGAGGACATATATGCTGACAACAGCCTCATTCAGTCTGACACCTGTTTCACTTTAAAACAGGCTCCTATAAATAGAGTGAATGTAACCCTAGGTGGCATTGCAAAATATTATGGAAAATGCAGTTTGCAACCCTGCAAAAAAGGAAGAGTAGCGCGAGCAAGGGTGGGCAAAAAAGACACTATCTACCATAAAAACCTGGCAGCTTCATACAAGGGCTGTTGCTTTTAATTTAAATGCTCATTTCTTATTCTATTTTCAGATCCTCTCTGGGATTTTAGGAATGTTGAGACGTGCTGGTTATAAAGCCCTAAGTACAAAATGGTCATGGATGGCTGGAATGAGGCATGTTATAATGGAAACAAATCACTTGTCAGTAAGCAACCTTCAAACTTTTGAACAAAAGCTCAAAAGGGTCAGGGAAAGACATGTTTGTTGACTTAAAATGGCTGGATGCAGGTCATCAGAAACGCTTTGGCATCCTGGAGGTGACTCCTCGGTGCCATGCAAAGTTAAGGTTTCCGGCGAGGTTAAGTACTTTGATGGCAACCACAAATGGAACGAGCCACTTCTTACATTAAACAGAAAGCTTATGCTTGTATAAACTGAAATGTGTATACTACCAAAATGTAAAGTGCATATATGAGGACAAAAGAGCCTCACAGTGGAATTTGTCTGTGGAAAGTAGATTAAATTGTACAGGCAAGAGTCATCCTGAGAAGGAGTACGATACGTCTGCTCTAGCTTAGCAGGGTCATTGGTGTTGCTAAAACATAAAAACACATGTGTGTGATTAATTAGTCTAGCTAAAATAGTTAAAATAGTGGAGCTTAGCTTAATAAGCAGTTGAGGATAAATCCAAATAATGCAGTGACTTAGTCAACTTTTTTTGTCTATTTAAATAGGTAAAAGAAGCTCTACAACATTCTAGACCCATAAAGTGGATCAGGACCCCTGGACCAGTCCTCGTGAGGAACAGCTCTCATTTTTCGCATGTAGTATTTTGTGTTGCTCTGTAAAGGGCATGATGTCTGGTAGTGGATATAATGTTGATAAGCTATAGTGTTTGCATATTATTATTCTGAGGCTCCTCTTTCTCTGTAGCTTGACTTTGTTAGAAAATGGTGCTTATGGGTCACCAGGAGCTTGTGAGCTTTCCCAGTTTGCACCTGAACTGGAGGGGGGATTATGGATGATTGTGTTTTGACATTTGGGATCTGTGAGAACGGCTCTCTGCCAAGAGGAAGAACCACAGGTAGCGTGTCAGGAAAGGCAGGGAGACCACAGGGTTAATGGTGCAAGGATGTGCCACCCTCTGCCTGTTGCGTGTGTCCTGGGCATGCAGCAGCAAGGGGAATGTGTTTGGTCAGGGATCACTGGGGAAAGAAAGGACAAACTCTTGCCCTCTGTACACAACCTGACTACGTTTTGATGTTCACCAAGTAACTTCTTGTTCATATGCAAAGGAGCAAGAGAAGGAAAGGGCATGACTGCGGTGAGACGATGTGCGTGATCTTCAAAGCACAGGGCGGGCACTGGTGTTTCTGAGGTTTGCTCCACCAAGTAAACATTGCTCTGCCTTCAAAGAGAAGCAGCATTTTCTTCTGGCTTGCTCCAAGGCACAAACGACTTTGCAGCAGCCAGGTGCAGCACAAACACGTCTGGGTAGCTTTCTGCAGAAATTGTCGCCTACCCTTTGTCCTGTCCGTGCCAGATATTGTCCCTCTGTGAGGAGCTGCGGGTGGCTCAGCAGCACTCGTCACTGCTGCTAGAAGAGGACAATTCCCACAGAAGCCCAGCACAGTTTTTGACTTCACAGATTTTTTTCTGTGCTACTACAACAAACAAAACAGTTTTCCCAAGCCCCAGATTGCTTTGCTGTTCTCCATGAGGCCATAAAGTGCCTTGTGGGATGCTGGGCTGCACGGCCGAGATGCCCCCATGCCAGAGTGGCTGGTTTGAAGGCACCCAGCGTTTTGCTGTGCTGCACTGCTGCACTGAGCTGCCGGGGATTTGGCAGCTTGTAACACTCGCTGTTTCTTCCTGCCCTCATTCCTTGATTGTCCATCACGTAGAGGGCAGTGAGAGCCTATGGGGAGAATGATGCTCCAATAACACTGTCATCCTGAGGCTGGATGCTCCAGCATAGACTAATCGGGGCACTGGGGCAGAGCAAGGAAAGGAAAAGGAGTGCGAGTTGCTGCTGCTGCTGCAGCGAAGGGAAGGCAGTGGGGGACAAGCTTGCTAAGGCGAATTTCCCCTGCACCTCCCAGTAAGACAAAATGATTTGTCTTTCTCCAAATGAGCATCGAGTGGGGATGAACGCTTTTAGAAGGCTTAAGCCTCATAGCACATTTATTTCTGGGACAGAGCTATGTCTGCTGCTCATGTGACGCTAATGCAATGTGCCTGTGTGCACACACCGAGCGCGTTTGATTTTTACCACGTGGCTGCCAAGGCATGGAGCAAAAATAATGTGGCAGCCTGCAAGTTAAGCACAGCAGGGTGACACAAAGGCTCTTTGTTGGCATTCGTAGACACTCTAGTTTCTCTCTGGAAGTGCCACCACCAGGCACTACCAAAGGAGGAGCAGGTAGAGGGAACACCGCAGCCTCCGGCGTCTGGTCCTGAACGTCAGGCATGGCTGGGTCCCCTTGTGAGTGGAGGGATTTGGCATCTGCAGTAATTGTCTTTTACAGAGCTGAGTTTAACATAAATATGGTAATATCAAATTTGATGCTCGTGGAGTCTTTCCAAATTACAGCAGTTGGTCTTATGAATAATTTCTCTCTAATCAGCCGAGTCTCTTTCTCCTGTAACTCTTCTAATCTTATTTTCATAACTTTGCCACTTCTCTAACTTTCAATTAACACTTCATCTCAGTCCTTTACTTACACACAGTAGGTATAGCCTTTTGAAATCCTTCCCTAATGTGATTTTAGTGCCGTCACTTCAGTCGGGAGTGCAGTAATAACTAGCCTCTGCTCCAACAGCTCTGTTGCTGTGTTACCTAACGATTTTTCACAAGTTCTGGATTAATGCAGGTCAGCTGATAATTTGTGGGCAAAAGGCAATGTGATGCCTGGCAGAAAAAAAAATCAATTTGTAATATGAAAGCTCTTATGGGAGTGTTGCATAATTTGAGAAGGATAATAGTTCATTAGCTGAAAGTCTGAGGAGTGATTGACTGAGGATGGGTAAACAAAGCCTGATGATTCGTATCACTTAAAAAAAAAGTCTTTTTTTTTTTTTAAGCACTCTCTTCATCTGCATGATCACAGTAGCCTCAGGTATGATAGATGTTTCAAACAAATGGATCTGCCCCACACTCCTGTTTCTGGAGCCCTGTCATCTACCAAGCCTCATTTTGCCTGTTGGTGCAGCACATCTCCTCCTCTAAGGTTTCTTGCTGAATATTCTGTAAAACCAGGGAAACTCTTGTTATGCCATTTATTTTATTCTGTCATGTTCTCACTGGTATGTGACGGGGCAGAAATCAAAGTAATAAAATAAAAAGAGCAAATCTCTTTTTTAAAAAAAATGATTTTTTTTTATAGGCAAGGAAGTTTGGGGAAGCTGATGGCAGAAAAATGTTAGTAGCAGCTAACTGCTGCCTCAGGTGCTTTTTCTGTCTAGGTTCTAAGATTTTTCCAACTCGATGACAAGATTTTTTGGGGTTTATTACATAATGAGAATTCAAGATGAAATCATGATAGCCAAACCATAGCAATTACTGGGAGTGTCATGGAGCACTGGTCGAGAGGGTAGTTATGAAATTGTTTTTTAAAATAAATCCTACCCCTCTTCCTGCTTATTTTAAAGTTCATATGCAACGTGTTGAATGTCTTTATCCTGAATTATATTGCCAGTGGATCCTCCCAGCTGGTTCAGTAACTGTTGGCTTGTAGGATCATGTTTCCATCTTAAAACTTTAAAAATAAATTAATGATAGCTATGTTTAGTGACATCATTTTAGCACCACTACCACTTAACTCTCCCTTGTGCTGTGCCTGTGACCATACAACAGCTGCCTTGTGCTCACGTACATCCCGTAACTTCAGGCGGAGTTTTCAGAAAGACAGAATTGTACTGTCCAAGATAACCACATCTCCCTCTACTGTATAGTTTCACTGCAGAAATACTTGAGCTCTCTTTAGTCTTCATAAGTCTTTGAAAGGCAAAATGTAAAAAGTTGTCTGTGCTATGCTTTAATAACATTGTTTCTTAACTACAATAACATTGTAGTCTTAAAATAGTGTATAGCTTTTAATATCACTTACATGATAAGTGCAATGTTAGTAGGTTTATTATATTAATGAAGAATAACATCATTGCAGTAAGAATTGAAAGTTAATGATCTCCCCATTAGAAAGCTTTTGCACAGAGCAAAATATCTATTGTCTAGGGAGAGAATAATATTTCTGAAAAAAACTCCTATCACGTGCCTTCCTTCCCTGGCAGCTCTGCTGTTTTCATGCAGCTGTGACCGGGTACCAGCATGTTAGCAGTTCTGTTTATACTAAGATAAGACACACCATAGTTACTGGCCAAAGTTTGCTCTTGGCTGCACTGCTGGCAATTCAGGAGAGGTTGGCCAATGTCACTGGTAGGCACAGAGCTTTTTCTATCAATCAGGGATCTCTGTTCATTTAAGAACATCCTCTCTTCATTTCCACATGTAGTAAAAGAGTGTTCTTTAGTCATGTGCAAACACCAGCATCTTTTTCCACCATAAAAGGAAAGCTTTTACTGCAGTTACTGGTGTAATTTCCTTGGGCGTTAGAAGCACAATCTGTAGAATATGAATATTGACTGTGAGGTCTCCTATGTCTCCTGGACACATAATAAAAAGTCCCCCAGCTCTGCCTTTTATTTGCCTGTCACAGGACAGTTGGTTTGGAGAGCCCTCTCAGACCTGTGTGTTTTAGGCTCTCCTGAGCAAGGGGGAAACTGGAGAAATTCTCTTCTCCACTTCCCGTTCAGCAAAGAAGCAGATATACTTTAGCCTTTGTGCCTGTGTAGTAAAGATGTTTGAGAAAAGTCTGCTCAGGGCAGTGTATGGATTTAGCAGTCCCTGGTGTCTCTGCCTTTGAAGTCCTAGTTGCAGGCTGATCCTGTAGGTAAACCAAGCAGTGCTCTCCATTTCACCCCGGAGAGGGTGATTTTTAATCTGCTTTACATGACAGGCATGCTTAAAAAATCTGTCCTGATATGTCGTTTTGCAGGTGACAAAGCTGAGGTATTGACAAAGAAAAGATAAAACAACATGTGTAATGCATCATTTGAGCTGAAGAACATCTTGCTGGGGAGGAACAGTGGCCAAACTACTAGCAAATGCCTCCAGTCCAGCTCAGTGGTTATTTGATGGATAACTACTGTGCAGCCTGGGTGTAAAATTCATTCAGATTAGTAAGAAATTTAGAAAAAAAAAGATAGCTAAATGACAAAGCCTGACCTGGCTAGTCAGACCCAGTATTGTACTGGAAAGGCAAGAAGTGCTTTTGCTCCCATCTTTCTTGTCCCCTGCCCAAGACAAGGCCATTGTCCGTCCTGGTTGTTCAGGCAGACAAACTGCCCTGGGAAGAGACCGTGTTGCAGGATGTGCCTGTGTGGCATATAGCCAGTTCTTGGTGGAGGTGGGAGCCTTTCAAGAACATCTGTGTGAGATATCAGCATTACAGCACAGTGCAAACTGGTGTGGCTTTGAATGACAATTCCTGTATTAGGTCTGGGTGGCATCTCCAGAAAATTGTCCTTCATAGGGGAAATCCAGTATACTGAGAAGAGAGAAGGAAATAAGAGGGACCACAAGACTAAAGCAGCTGCCTGAGTTAAACAGTAAAATGTTTGAGATCAAGAATAGAGTCTGATCTGAAAGTAAAGACATACTGGTTGTAGCCAACGTAGGAAAAGAGCAAATCAGAGGAGTGAGGGAATTTGGAGTAAAGTCCACATTTTTTGCATGTGCCCTATAGCCATGGCAGGTCAAACCACAATTACCGTGAGCATCTCAACAGTATGAGTCAACTGTGGTCCTTCAATTCCTTGCTGCACTCCCAGGTCTGGGGCTGTGGGATCATCATGTCGGGGCTTTTGCCCTCTGTCCCAATAATAACCAATCTTGAAAGCCACAGTAATCTCACTCCATCTTGAATTAAACACTCTCCTCCTTGATCTCAAGCTCTATGGGAAAAAGTTGGAAAGCAAGGAGGTAATGGATCCGTTTCTCCTCTCATTTATTCAATTGTAAGTATGAAGTAATTCAGCTGACATTGGAGATAAATGGTGGCAAAAGCTAGTGTGTGTTAGAAGAAAATGGGGCCAAAATATTTTTCAATCTGAGAAAGAAGAAAAGCTGAGCAGCTATTCATCAGGGCATTCAATCAATCTGACAACTTAAAGAAAGATCAAGAGAAGAATGCAGAAAATGTTTTCATAGTATTATGTGATATTTTATTTTCTAGCTACCTTGCTCTGCGCCTTTCACTAGAAGTAAAATAGTGCAAACTTTCGGAATCCAGAAAGAAGCAACGAACACCATTAATGGGATAATGTCTTTTGCTTAACCAGAAAGTGCTTAAGATTGACTGACAGAAAGTGCTATGCAAGAGCCAGTTAGCATTATGGATGGAAGCGTGTTTTGTGCAAATAGAGATCAACAAGATTAAGGTTGTTATTTGCCAAACACAACAAAAGCAAAAATATGTCACATAACAAATGGTGCAGGAGAGGTGATGGTTTAGTTGTATCTATTAATCTTTTCTCCAATACAGTCACATAAGTACATGCAATGAAATTCAAAGGTGCCGCTCCTAAAAAGGAAGAGAACAATACCTGTAATGTGCTGCATAATGACCCAAAGAGCTTGATCCTATAGGGTGTCACGGTTAACACAAAGCACCTGTAGAAGAAGATGACACAAGTGTGTCCCAACACGCTGAAGTAGGCACTTGAGCTCTATCAGCCAGGTGGGCACTGCAGGCACATACCGGCCTGCATGAGTTGTGGCCCCCTGAGGATTGATGCTTAAATGGGTGATTTTGTGCAGTAAGGAAAATCAGGTGCTTAACTCATTCTGCTTACTCACCTGATTTACCTGGGCAATTGTAGCCCCCTTGGCAGATGGCTGAGCTGCATTTTCAAGTAGGGAGCACTCAGAGTGATAACTCTTAAAAATGAGCAGGGTGTGTAAAAATGAATAAATAAAGCAGCAAAGCATTTGTACCTACACTGGCCAAGGAAGCATTGCTACATGCTTTTAGCTGATGATTTACTGACTTCCTCTGTCATTTTGAAGACAAGTTGTTCCCTGAGACAGGACAGAAGCCTAGAGTGACTGCATATACCTTAAAGCAACTTGAAGCTACTGCAGATTGGCTTTGCTGTTTCAGAAAGCACGGTCACATACTCAGTCTTGAAAGAAGGTGGGAATAAAGCCAATGTAGAATTAACCACATTGAATAACTTGCACATTTTCAATGAAGTCTTTCATGTGTTCTCAGCTTTTCAAAAGTAAGCAAAGGCCAGAACTAGCCACATCAGTTAGACTTACTATAACGAACTCCTCCACTGCTCTGAATCTAAGCCACTATCCTACACCTACCACATCATAAGAAAACCACTAACCCCAACCATGAGACCAGCACATTCATGTCTCTACAATATGTTCGTTACATTCACATTAATAAATGAATATAATGTTACAATGGCTGTGCCATTAAACAACACCTGTTCAATACAATGGAAACAAGGCAGTCGGTGATTAAATATATTATCTTCCTGACAAAGCACCGCACAACTGTTTGGCTAGAGCTGTGAAGCAAGTGGTGTATTTACATATGAAAAGGAATTTGTATACATTTGATGAATGACAGAATAATTGCCATATATGGCAAAGAAAAAGGACATAAAATATTTCGTACGCTCATTACTGCTATTGCAAATAAAAGAGAAAGGCCCCCGCTTAGTAGTTGTGAGTAGTCCGTTTCTTGACCACCACAGTTAGGCAGATCATATGCAGGCAATCGGAAGCATTACAAATCTCAATCCTGGAAATCTTAACTGGAAAAGGTCTGGCAGGACATACTCATATCACCTCCTGGAAGCCCATTTAAAATGTCTGTTTTGTCCACTTCGGTTTCAAGGGTCTCAGATGAAGATCTTCTACCATTTCACTTGGATGTCTGATCCAAATTTTAATAACTTCCTGACAGTGATAACTTTTTCCCTTGTATTCAGCCAACATTTTTAATTTTTTTTCTTGGTTTCGCTTACATTAGTTTCATTATTCCCTTCTAAACCACCCTCAATTACAGATACTGGCTCCAGTAGGGCAACCCAAGCTCCTCTGAAGAAGCAGTTGGGAAAAGTTAAAGGGTGCAGGACACATCCAGATGGGCTCTGCACCTACCACAACAAGTTGCAGGGTAGAAAGGGCTATAAATAAAGGCAAAGGGATATGAGAATTTCCTTCTTCAGCATTGTCCTACCAAGTATACCTTGAAGGAGAGGCTTTTCATTGGAAAATTCCCCTGAAATTGCTGCTCCTAGCAGTTATTTGAAGCTGAAAACTGGGCCCAAGTGGAGGTGAATAAAACCATCCTTTCAGTGATGGTTTTATTCATCCAGTGATCACTCTCACTACCCCAGCCAGGGAAGGAAGAAGGCTGCTTCAGTGAAATGAAGTCACTGAACAGGCAAGAAATAGAGCTGGAAAAAGAGATTTTGTCTGAGTATGGGAGACAGCAGTAAGCAAAGGCTTCCTAGGCTTTCAAAAAAACGTTTTCACATATAGGCACATTAGGTTCTTGCTTTGGGAGTGTCCATGTTTAGAGGTAGCGGTTTGATCTGCAGAAATGCTGACCCCAGCAACAGAAGCTGATGTCAGTGAGAACCATGTGTGGGAAATACAGTGTGCCATAAAGTCCTGAAAACTCAAACCAGCCCTCAAATTAGCTCATATGCTAGACAAATTTGACTTTGTTCTTGCTGAAATGTGGGGTTTATTTTGTGTATATAAAAATGGTAATAAGGATGTTTCACTTTTAGTAAAAGTGTTTGGGTTTGTTTAAAAACAACCAAACAGAAAGCAAAGTGATGTAAGAGGCAGGAAAAAGTCCAGGAAAAATAAAAATCTCTTTTGAGGGTAGGGCTTGAAAGGCATGCAGTAAATGGCACCTGACATCACATGCTGAAGGAGTGGGATAAACATAAATATTGAGCAACTGTCTGTTCCCTGGACTGAGGCAAAGATCCTGAGGAGAGGAATGCATGACATGTATTAAGTATATTAAGTGGGTATGAGACTGCGATGGAAAACTTGGAGCTGGGTTCCTGACTTCCTTGTGCCCATGGGCTTCCCTTTGTCAGCCTCAATGTCCCTTTCACCGTCATCCTCTTCTCCAGCTCCTCTAAAGTACAGAAAAGCCACAGCTCCTCCTCAAAGACAGCTGGCCCTGCTGATTCCACGAAACACTCGACCGCAAGCCAAACCTCGCACTGTCATCTGACTTTAATCTTCCTTATGGCTTGCTTAGATTAGCGACCCATCAAAGTGTGACCGTGTAAAATGGCCCTGTTTTCTATAAACACTTTTCCCCTCTCTTGTCTGGGTTTATTGCTGGGCAGCGCTCTGTACTAAGTGCTGCGCAAGCAACAAGCTCCTTTCCCTTTGCAAATGTGACCAAGAAAAACTCATTTTCCACCAAGGATTGCTAAGCTGGCTGGAGACATCTCACAGAATCACAGAATGGTTAAGGTTGGAAGGGACCTCCAGAGATCATCTAGTCCAACCCCCCTGCACATGCAGGGTCACCTAGAGCACGTGGCACAGGGTGGCATCCAGGTGGGTTTGGAAGATCTCCAGAGAAGGAGACACCACAACCTCTCTGGGCAGCCTGTTCCAGTGCTCTGTCACCCTCACAGGAAAGAAGTTCTTCCCCACATGGAGATCTCTGCACCTGTCATGACATCTGCTCACCCAAAGAAGACCAGATCTTTTCCCACCACTCTTCAGCAGCAGCAGGACAGCTTCCCAGATAGCTTGGGTAGGGGGATGTAGCTCTTGGTGCATGGAGAAGGTGGCCCACCACCAGCTTCTAGGAGGAGCAGCTCGCAGAAGAGCTGGGAACCACAGTTTTTGCTCCCCATCAGGAGATGGGGAACCACAGTTTTTGTCCTCGTACTGGCATGTGTCAGTAGGCTTATGGTTTGTGCTGTGGGTTGTAATGCACAGCAAGCTCCTACAGGCTAGTGAGAAGACCTACAAGTGCTAGTGCTTTTGTACCTGCTGAATAGGGGACAAAGCTGGGAAAAAATACTGCTAATTGTTTTCATTTTTTTTAGAAATAAACTGCTATTTATTAGAATAACAATAAGTATTATTGCTATTTACAAGAAGTGTTTTCTCAAAACTTAAATTCTATGTATGCTAAACAGAAATTTTCCTATATAGGATGGGGAATTGGGGAACTTTATTTTCTTTCCTGCTTTTTGTGACTAACTGCAATGAAAGGAAAAAGTACTGTACTGAATTATTTTCCTATATGAATTTCTGGGCCTTTTTTCAGTTTCTCACTTTCTCCCTATTTAACTTTTCAAGGTTAGGGACATTTGATAAATCTGCTAACAGTATGAAAAAGAATTGCAGATATTCCTCCTCTTTAGATATCCCCAAATTACTATTATTTGTTGCATCAAGTGGCTATAAGAAAAAAGTTAGGGAAAGAAAGACTCTTAAGTTTCTGAAGTTTTCCAAAACCACAACAACAAAAACAAAAAGTTGAATTATTGGTCATAGAGTAAAGAATATTGCATCAATATCAACCTTAATATCAGATTCGGCACAAAATTCAGAACTGAGCCATTCTGATTTGTGATAGGGCTCATCACTGTCAAGAAACAGAAAACATTATCTAGCTGTAGAGAATGGAAGGTGCAATAATACTAACTTTATAGCTATCATCCCAAAAGTTACCAGAATAGTGGGAGTTTCCCATGTAAATGTGCATGTCTAGTGAAAATGTGTGCCTTTATTCGCTTGAAAAGGGTTCAAATATTTCATTTCACAACAGAGGGCATCATAGTTATTTCCTGTGTCAACAAAGCCATGTCAACCAAGCCATGTAATGACATAATCTCCTTATGTCAGTGGAGCCTTTTGCAAAAGTAAGCAAACTCTTGCCTTACTGTGGCTCCTTTAGCCAGTTTTACCTTGAGCATGTAGTTGTTAGCAGAAAATGAGTTAGCTCGGTTATTAAACAAATACACAAGAAGGGTGTAAGCACCAAGATGAACCAAAAAGAGCAGCTGGAAGGTGAGAAAGGCATTTTTTTTCTCCCACTTCTTGTTAGGCCTGTCAAAAGTTTAATCCCTAGTTTATAGCAGATATCCTTAAGAGGAGAAAAGAGTGGCCCCAGCACAGTAAGAGAGCAGATGTTACAACAGACAGCGTTCGGCCATGGTGTCAGAAATTTAAGAGGGTGTGAGTTCGAAGGGTGGCGTCAACATGCCCCCATGCAGCCAGAGGTCCTCCTTCCTCTGCGAGGCCCATGGGCACCTACAAGCTGCCTGCTGGGCTGGTGTTTCCTCAGAGGTCCTCAGCAAAAGCAAAAGCTGCTTAGCTGGTGATCCAGGTGGGCTGCAGCACTGAGCTCTGCTAGGGAATTAAACTCATTTGAATTCTGCTCATAAAGACTATTCCTCTTGCAAAAATAAATAAATAAATAAATAAAGGGTCCTGATGTGTTGTCTAATGTTGATGCGCCATGTACTCTGCTCCCTGCCCCAGTTAATCTCCTCCCTGCCCAACAACGTCTGTGCCCGCAGCAGCCAGGCGCCCTTGGCAGTGTTCAGGCCAACTCAAGGCCAAACCCTGTGCATGTTAGACTAGTTTGGGTTTTTTTTGTTCGCTCTGTTTTTTGGTCTCCCCTCAAAGGCTGCTGCTGGTGGTACCACTTGTACTTCACTGATACCGCAGACACATCTTGTTCAGATGTTTATTCCTGCCCTGTACGCAGGGGTCATGGCACCAGCCACTGACCTGCAAGCGCCTTTGGAGGTCTGCGTTGATGGGTTTAATTAGCTAACCTCCACATAGAGAAACCACAAGGAAAATCCTAAATGTGTAAGGACTCCTACAGTCCCAAATACAGTTGTGCGGGGATGTATGCAATTTGTGTTTATATGATTCCTGGTGATCAAGTGATTTATTTGAATGGACACAGTAATAATAGAGTTGCGTGGAGATACATCTTCAGTTGCAGTAAGTGACAGCCTGCCTCTCTGACAACAATAAGTACACAGCTTTGCAAGATTTTTATTCACATATTTAAAACAAAAATAGTAATAAAAAACCCTCTCTTAGCTCTTACAGCTTAGGAATTAAAAATCTTGCTTATTTTAATGTCTGTTTTTAAAGTGCTAGGAAGGCGGCAAATACTGATTGCAGTAAATCTGTGCCATGGCAGAAACACTCAGAAGAGTAAAGAAGAGTAATGATTAAACATTTAATCAGAAGCATTTCACTTTGTTGTGTTCTCATTGTAGCTGCAGGAAAAGATGCTGTAACAGATCTTTAAATAGAAAACCTAAGGCTAAATTCTACTTCAACCATCAAAAGCAGCTGCTAGGAGATGACCTAATTTTAGCGGCTTATCAATTCCTTAGTGCTTGTTGGTTGATGTAACTTTGATCCTCTGATGCTAGATGACTTTTGTGCTGAATATAGCTAGAATTTAATGTGAATCTTTTGGATGGATGCCCAGCCAAGCTGCATAATCCAAACAAAGAGAGTGAGCAGTACATGATTCAAGCTACTCACGTGTACAATAATACAAATATATGTATCCTGATTCCTTTGGGCAATCAGCTACATGTCACCAAGCACATATTTCAAATACGATGTCCATGTTTTTTATTATTTTCATTTTTTTCAAACAATGCTTAGCTTTTCATTGGAAAAACAACATAAGATGCAGTGAGACTCAGCTGCTGCCAAGAAATAATGATAGAGTCAATAATTGTAGGACGTTTTTAATGAATGTTTTCCAAGCAAATCATTGCCATTTCAAAGGGCTGTTATTTCTATTTATGTAGAGATTAGCCTACATGTTATCAAGAAGAGAGAATGTTTTTTTATCATGAGCTTTTGTAGTGTTTTTAAGTTCCTCTTTTTTTTTCCTTTTTTTTAACACTAGAAAATGTCTTTATCTCTCTATCTTTCTCTTTATCTATCTGGACTATAACTTGTTTTCCTTTCCTTTCTGTCTCTCTCATTTGGCTCTTCAGTAAAACCATCTGTGACACACATGCAAGTTGCTGGGTGTGTGAGCAATGCTTCACACATATTTACTTGCCCTACTTGGCATTATTTGCTAGTCATTAAAGATTATGCAGGATTTTTTTCGTGTCCTATTTTTTTTTTGTTCTCTTAGCAAGCTACGGTAGAAATGAGAGAGGGGTCAGGCTGTTGTACAGCTTTTTTTTTTTTTTTTTTTTTTTCCTGAGAGAGACTAGAGTTTGGACTGGGAAGGATTTAGGCTGGTAGGATTAGATTGGAAGGATTTCTGGTTTTTCTTCCTGGCACTGACAATCATTCATTGTGTGAGCTTGGGCCAGTCACTTAAGGCCGGTTTTTCACACTCCAGTTGAAATAAATGGGAATTGCATGTGCTCAGCACCTCTGCAAACCAGGTCATTTATCTCTCTTCCTTTCATGTATGCTGTGATAAATATAACAATCCTCTCCTTTGCATATGCAAACTGGGTAGGAGGATACAAATCTAGGCAGTTAAACATGCAAATCCCTCATTTTGATGCACAACAGTCCAGTACACACAATCAGGGATTTCTGCATTTGCACGGGAGGAAAAGGGGCTATAAATAATAAAATCTATATGGACTGGCCAGGGTGGCACAGCAGAAATCAATGTTTTGTGTTGCTTTTTTCCTACGGTTCCACTTCTGTTAAAAAAGCACTATTAAACTATAATCAGCATTTTTGCCTACTTTATGGCTGGATGAGACCCTGTTGCCACCTTGCAGATGCCTTGGGCTTTGCACACTAGTTGCAGGCTATGACAGTTGACATTGCACGCTTTCTGATGCTTAGATGGGCTGAGCCCCCTCCATGGTACCTGCATTTCTTCAGTGGGGTAAGGATGTCCAGAGGGGCAGGGCTGCAGGAAAGTGGGGGTGGCTCCTGGTGGACCTTGGAAGCACTCAGGGTGTCCCCAGCGCTGCTGTCCTCACTCTTGGATGCTCCGATGCTCCAGGTCGAGCTGTCCCCACACAGCCCGAGGTCCCGAGCGGTTAAGCCCTGGTGACCCAGTTTCGCTCCCGCGGGGCTGAGTGGGTCATTATCCTGGAGGGAGATAAGCTGGGATGCTGTGGATGTGCTGCCGTCTCCATGGCCGCGCGGGCCAGCCCAGATGCATCTCATTGTCCTCGATGCTGAGCCTCCACCTGCACCAGCCCACAGCACCATATGCAGTGATCCCGAGGTGTCTTTGGAGGCCTGCACACCCTCCCAGCACCTCTGGGCTTGCAGAGGGCAGTGGAGTATTTGCCAGTGCTTTCTGGCACGTGTGGCAGCCCGCGTGGGCTACAGAGGTTGGCACGGAGTGTCACTGGTGTCAAGGGAGCCGTTTTCACAGTTTGGGAGTCCTTGCATTCTGAAATGTTAATTTAATGGAGCCAATATCCGCACTAGCTACAGGCTGCGTGGAAAAATGCAGACACAAAACTGGGTATAGTAAAATGCATAACTGGTCCTCCTCTGCTTTCTGGCTTTTGTATTTATTTGCAGTTTATCCGTGAGGTGCAATTATGTCTAAAACTCATCTTCATGAACCCTTATGCTTTGGGCCAAATTATGTTGCTCTGTTGTTGCTCTGAATTAATTGCATGTGACTCCATCTGTGTCCATCGTGCTGTTATCTGTGCCTGCAACCAGACACTTGTGTGTGGAAGAAGAACAGAAAATACCATTTTTTCCTGCCAACTCATGCACAGAGGCTTGTGGCATTTAGGGCTCTTTGGGAGGGTCACATCCTGCATATGTGTGTGCAGGAGTACCTGGTGTGCAGCCTCAGCATGGTCCTAGAAGAAGTTCTGTACACCACGTCCATGCTCAGGGGTGATACCCACAGAAGACCAGGGCATGAGCCCAAGTCTCCTGCATGCCTGAGAATGTTCTCACATAATGCAAAAAAAAAAAGTGGCTTTTCCTGTTGGTTTAATTTGCAGAATGATGAAGCAGCAGCAAATCTGCACTGAAGTGTAAGTTTCAGACAACCGTGAGTTTCTCTGCAGTTTTGGTGATTTACTTTTTGAAAAAAAAAAAAAAAAAAAAAAAAAAGAACAGTGTTATCATAGGGAGGATGGTAGCAGTGTATCAGACCCAGGTTTTCAGAAGCAATTTCCTTAGCTTACTTTATTTTATTTTTCCTATGAGGTTTAGTAAATTCAGGAAAGCAAGACTTGTGTTAGTTAAGAGCATCCAGTGTGTGTTCTGGAAGGGAAGACCCAGGCTGTGCTACATTGCCATTAATGGAAATGTAAGTGAAGAGCCTAATCCTTTTGCAGCAGAGAAGATTAGAGCATATTGTGAATACAATTTCAGTATATATATACCAAGTTCCCCAAGGGTATCTCATCAACAGCAAATTCAAAAGTTACTTTTATGCCACTTCCACTCACTGACGAGAACACTTGACATTTTGAGCAGGTTTAGAATAGAAAACATTAGCAGTTCGTGTTGATCATGTAACTCATTGGCAAAAACACCACTGTTTAAATATCATGTTCAGTCATCTCTGGATGGCAATCTAATGAGCATAAAAGATAAGTGCTTCTCACAAGTGATTTGTTTTGTAACTTCTACGATTGCAGACATGCCAAATCGAAAGTGGGGACTTTTTCTTCCCCCCAGATACCATTGGCAAGGGCAGTGTCCTGTCTTGAAAGGGTCTCTAAACATCTGTGAACCAATGGTCATGATTCTGATCCAGTGAAATCCCTGTAGGGATTTTTTCTGATTATGAAAAGGAGGCACAATCTCACTAAGGTCAGAGTTAGGGAGTCTGACTTTGGACTTGTCTTTGAGCCTTTCCGCGAGTAGGGGCGTATTTTGCCATTATAAAGTGTCAGTCTTCCAGGTATTCCTCAAGTTAAAACAAATGTGATATCCCCTTTCCTCCAGCTGACATAATCGCTGCTTGGCTTATCCTCTGATTGAACCGACCAGCTTTTAAGAGTCAGTTTGGCATGGATGGAGGAGTGGGATTGCTGATGCCTTTAGCTCAGTTGTTTATTTAAGTTTCCAGTACATAATCAGTTGAATAAAAATGACCTTCCCCTAAATATATCTAAGAGTGGCTACATTATTTTAGACTAATGACTGCAACATGCAGAAAGCCAAAACAAGTGTTTTGCCAGTATCAACAAAAAATGATGAAAACACAGTTTGCAGCGATGTAAGAATTATTGCTGCCAGCTTGCAGTTCCCAAGTTAACTCTTGATGAAGTTATAAATTGTGACAATGAATGCTGTTTCTATCTTGGGCCACATCCCAGGCCAACTTCTGACATCGTAAATCCAGGCTGAAACCCTTGCAGTTAAATAGTTCTAGCTCTGCCTGGCTAAAATCAGAATTTCCCTTCTCCCAGCTGAGCAGTGCTGGTGTTTTGCCAATTTATGTTGTGCTGCAGCACCATGTGCCCGTCCAGGTAGCGGGGTGGAGAGCAGTGTGGTGACTCAGGCACACAACGCACACTGAGACCTGCAGTTTGGAGAGCTCTTTTTGTGAACAAGGGAGTAAAACAAATCTAATTTCAAGCTTCATTGGAAAGTGAGGAGAAGCGAGCAGTGTCTGAGAAATAGGAAGCGTGAAATGGATGGGATAAAAATTCAGGAGAGAGAGAGACAGAAAAATCCTGGCATTACTTATCTGAATCCTCCCTAACTGTCTTGAGAGACTTGGTTCCAGACCATCCTAGTTTTAGCTTTTTACAAACAAACCGTGCCTCCTCTTTCAAATAGGGACATGCCAAAATTAGAAGCACTTATCCAAACCACCCAGGCTTCGACTTTCAGGGTTCAGGAGAAGAAATGGAACCTGGAACTGAAAAAGCTTTGGTTTGGCTTTTGCAAAACCCAAACCATACTCTATTTTGTTGCTATTGTTATTTTTCCCCATATCTAGTCTAAAGCCTCAGTCAGACAAGTGGCAACAACCATGAAAAGCAGCTTTCCAGAAAGAACGGCGGCAGCTACGCAGGTCTGCGCAGCACGGGCTCACGCGGGATGGCAGAGAGCGGGCAGCAATTCCCACCAGGAGCAGCTGGGTTGGGAAGCGGGCTCCGTCCGGGAGCTCGGCATGCTGGGCCGGGTTGATATGGTGGAGAGGCTGCCTCCATGCACCTCCCCTCGCCTTGCGTCCCCAACTTATCCACGCTGGATTGCTTGCGCCTCGGCTGGGAATAGCTGGAAGCCTGAGACCTTTTCAAGCGGAGTGTGTGTATCCTGTTTCACTTCATTGCTTTGCTTCATTACTATGGTAATCTCTTTCACTGTGTGTGTTTATAGAAAGCTTGTTCTCCAGGTTAGAAAACAAGAATTGCTTTCATTGTTGGGCTTCTTCCAAGCTCTGTAATTAATTATAAACGTATTTGCTGCAACCTTTTGTTTGAAAAGCTGACTATTTAAAACCTGGGTAAGATCGCAGTCCAGGTTTGCCAAAGGCCATGTGGTCCAAGAGGAAGAATATGCAGGATGAAATGCTCCGTGTTTTCTCCCCTATGCCATAGTGTCTCATTATCGTTATATTTGAGAAAGGGTTTTTTTCTATTATCAGCAAATCTCCCCCCCTGCACTTTCACCACCTAATAGCCATTAAAAAGAGGTAATATTCAAATATGTTGTGTTTTTGCTGAGTTTGGATAAACTCTCCCTCCACCTTCTGAATCTTGGTGCTCTTTTAAGAGTTATCTGCCAGTTCTTCAAGCCGAGCAAGCCATATTTCCAGTCACCATGTCAGTATTTTCAAGTGAGAATATTCCAATCAAAATATGTCTATTAGCAATCAGGTTCTGTGGAAGAGATGAAATATATCTTGGGAAAAATCCAGACAATTTTAGTTCTTTTGTCATGAGGCAAATTTCCATTTTATGGGTGGTCCACTGATGCTTTCAAGTGCTTTTGATCTTCTGTTTTGGAATCCTAGAAGAGAATGGTCACAGTCTTGTTTTGTCTTTTCCAGGTAGAATAAGGAGGGGTTGTTACGTGTATCCCTAGAGTGTCTTGGTCAGACTCGTTACTCAGTTACTTCAAATATTTCCTACACAGGGTCAGCTGAATGCTCTGGGGCATGTTTTGAAATAAAAGTATAACTCTGTTTTGTGAAGGCTAGCAACAACTTCCTCACCATGGAAAACCTCCATTTGGAACAATGACTTGCACAGAACAATGATTCAATATTAGTGTAATTTCCTGTAACAGCCTGCCAGATTTTCGGACACTATGTAGAAGACAAATGTCTTCTGCTGACTCACTCTCATCTTGCTCCATCTTCATCTATTACTGTACATCTGCTCAATATCAGCCTTGCATTGCTGCTGCTCCTGCCACATGTGTTGCAATCCTCTCTTCTACAGAGAAGACTTAGGCTCAACATAAATATTGTGTAAAAACAGGTGAAATTCCCACCTGCCCACCTGCTCTTTAACACTCTTCTCCCTAAGGAGGAACAGCTGAGTTATGCTTTTTTTTTTTTTTTTTTTTTTTTTTTTCTGTTACAGTTTGAGCTAACATCAAAGATAGGCTCATGGGTGGGTTACATCCGATATGCATATATTGCATTCAGAACAGGTGGAAATAGCTGTAGAGGCTCATTAATTTTGTTGTTCCACTCTTGTTGCCAGAGAATTACATGCTGCTTTTTCCTAGCTAGTCCTGAACTAGAACAGCTGCCAGAAGTTTAACCACCAATTTTTTGTAAGCACTGTAAGATCTGAAATACAGGATTTTGTGGGTGGCACATGTATCCACTGGCATATTTGAGGAAATAGGACCATTTAATTGAACTCACCCAAAGTCATTGGGAAAGAGTTGCCACCAGCTGCCATCAGTAACAAGTCTTAGGTCTTATACTTCATGGACATGGCTACAGACATTTGCTGGAGTCTAGTGGGCAGGACGATTTAGTCTGTTAAGTCTGAGTCAAAGGCATGCACAGCTTGGTATGCTGATACTTGGAAATCTAATATGGGAACATACCCCAGCAAAGGTGGGGAAGGTCATAGGGTAACTGGTGGCTTGACCTTCCTGAGAAATGCTGATGGTTACTCATCCACTAGAACTGGAAAACACCTATCTGAACCTATGAAAGAACTATCAGAGGATTGAGATGAGATTTTGATATTCTAGACAGAAACAAAGAAAAAGCCTTCATACATCCCTACTCTTTCTGCATATCACATGTTTCTACAGTAAGTGCACTCTGTCTTCTGGTGCGCACTAGAATTCCTTCTAAGAAGAAATGCTTGAATTTAGAGAGGTCTCAGGAGACAAAATATCTCATGGGAACTCGTGCAGTTAATGAAAAGGTGTGATACTGGGAATTGGGATGGAGTACTTCTAGTATTGCTGATCAGTTTGAAGGACTGAAAGTACCTCAAGGCCTGATACCTGGTGTCTACATCTAGGAGCAGATAGACTTAGTGTGCACCACCTCATACCATCTCCTGCTGCCTGCAGGGAGCTGCTCCTCTCGCTGCAGCTGCAGTCACTGATGTACCTAGAAAGGAGAATGCCTTGCCCAAAAGGGAGACAAGATCTCTTGAAAGATCACCTTAGCTCATGTATACAAAAAGGCAGGGGAAGAGAGGAAATGCAAGATGTTATTATCTGTTGTTTTGAGAAGAGAAGCAAATGTAACAATGCAAATGTATTTTGTGTGTTCTTTATTTAGCTTGATAATCTGGAGATTTATAGGCTGCACTAATGAATAAAGAAGTTGGAACATTGCTCTGGCCATGTAGGAAGCACAGTAAACCTACATAATATGTAATAAATAAGGAAAAAATGTCTACATGAGTCACATACCTTGGTTGGAGAACTTAAATGTCTACTAGCAGCAAAATCCGTTAGGAAAAATAATTGTTTCCTCATATTGACTTCCTCCAAATCCAACACATTCAAAAATAGACCATTTCTGTCTCCAAACAATTCTTTATTTCTCTTGAGATGTCAGAAACTCCTCCTTAGTGCCTGCATAGGAACACATTGACTCAGTGTTTTATTTTCACTAAGAACTTTGTATTTTGGACTTTGTTGATATACTCCTGTGTCTATCCTAATGGCAGATCACAAATGGATGTTGAGTTTAGGGAATGGAAAATCCCAATAAACATCCGGGCTGTCATGAATGCGAAGGACAAAGCCTTTGTAGTAAAATGGCTATGACATACGCCCAGGAGAAATGTTTGATGTGTTGCAAAAGGCTTCTGTCTAAAAAAAAAAAAAATTGTTTTTCCTCTTTGGCTTTGTTGAGTGGACTGTGGAAGTAAATGACACAAAGTAACCCTTCCTTTCCTCTCTTGCTTCCCTCTTTTTTGTTTGATCTTGCCCTGATGTGATAATGGTGAGGCTGTGACTTGAAAGCAATTTCTGTAATGACTTATAGCAGGGGGTTTTAATCACTGCTGCTAAAGGAAGATCAAAGTATAATCTAGAGATCAGATGTGTTTTGAGAGGCAAAACCCAGTGGCCAATTCCTACTGCCATCACTGAACTACTGGGTCAACCTGGGCAAGCTGCTCAGCTTGGCTGTGCCCTGGGCCCTTGCTGTACTGTGGCACTCTGTTCTTGCACTCGTAGCAGTTGTTTTGCATAGCTTAATCATAAATGACTGTCTGCACACTAATTAGCCCCAGCCAGCGCAAAGTTCATCGCCCTTGTCTCCCACCTCTATACCAATCCATAGGATATGAGAGCTATTTTTGATTTTGGCTCAGTCACAGATCTGAGGAGGAGGAGGAAGAAAGTTTCTGAGCTCAGCAAGGTATTGTGTAAGGGATGCTGACATCTAAGAAGTGTGATTACCATGGCTGAACTTTATCTGAATTAGTTTACACAACTAGCTGAACTACTAACAGCAAATGCAAAGAGTGCAGACTGACCTCCTGAGTAAATCCCATGCCCCACATGGGCTACACTTGAGTCTTGGTCGTTGTGTTTTTACTGCTGTTCAAAAGAGCTCAAGTAACATTGTTTGAGGTACAGTGGGTATTTGAAAAACACTGAAAAATACTGAAAAATGCCAAAAAATGCCAGGTCTGTCTGTTTGCAGGGTGCTACAGCTGCACAGATGCATAATCTGTCATGAACTGATTGTCCATCCAAGGCCTCCAAATACCAGGGTGAAGTTGCACCACTGTTGTCTCCGTGACAGCCGTTTGAGCACTCTTACATGTGGGAGAAATCAGCTGCAATTGGTCTATAAGAAAAAAACTAATGGAAACTCCTCTGCTGGAGACAAGACAGCAGTTTTGTCATCTGTAGCAACACTCTCCCCTTTCATAGCAATATTGAGAGATTGGCCAGTAAATGCACAAAGGCAACATGAACAGTTTAGAAGTCTCGGGGCAATACAAAGCTGTGTGCTTTAAAGGAGGCTCAGCTCGGCCCTGTCTTTTGTACACAAGTGACCTAAGAGAAAAGACTCCCTGATGTAGAATGTGTGTCTGGAGAATCAGTAGGAATTGAAGGAAATTCCAAATTTTAGATGGTTCCATGAGGGAGCAAGGAAGCTTCTCCCAAGTTTCCAACAGAGAAATTTAGGAATGAAATGATTGGTAGGCTATCCATATTGTGCAGTGTGTTGTTGTTTTCTTACTTTTGTACACCTCAAAAACAAGCAAAACCCTCCAAAGCAAAAAAAAAACCAAAAAAAACCCAAAAAAACAACAACAACAACAAAAAAGCACCCCAATTTCCCAGTATGACACAGAGAGGCCAGAACAAACCTTCTCAATCCCTGCAGCAATTTCAAGGTCTTCTTGTCCTCTTCCTTCTGTTCTTCCAAGGCAACACGTTGGGTTGTCATGGTGTACAACATTTAAGAAGTTAATGATAGGCTATCTGCTAAAAGTCAACACTTGTGGCTTTAGCTTTCAGGAGGAGTGAAGCAGGAGGACAGACTGCTCATACCAAATATCTGAGAGCACCTTACTGAGAGGAAGTGTTGGCAGACTGTAAAGTGCTCTGTTAATTATTGTTGACATTTCATAGAGAGCTTCATGCTGTTCTTTCACTGTCTCCTTCAACTTAATTTGTTTGAGAAAGTACTTTTTCTGTGCTGCAGATTGTGGAAATTCAT
This sequence comes from Tinamus guttatus, assembly GCF_059628265.1. Lineage (NCBI taxonomy): Eukaryota > Metazoa > Chordata > Aves > Tinamiformes > Tinamidae > Tinamus > Tinamus guttatus. Next base: position 207,806 of record NW_028289261.1, read on the forward strand.
ATACTCCACCACACTGACAGATGTGTCTTTGTTTTAGAAGGAGCCATTCTCCTCCTTAGTGCTGACTGTGAATGGAGCGTTTCACATTGGTGGCTTTCAAAAATATTTATAAACCAAAGTTGAGCAGTTCAAAATATTTTGCCCTCCTACGCTGACATTCACATGCCATTATACCAGTGTTATCAAAAGCATTTGCAGTCAAACTTGCATGAGTTGGCCACAGAGGCTGTGTTACTCAGCCAGTGATTGAAGGCAGAAATTTTAGTCAGCTCTATCCCACACGATGTGCAGCAGTACCCAGTAATGCAGAAAGAGCTAATAAAGCTATTATTTTATATTCTCACCTCATCACGGTCCTTAGCTCTTATAAATACTGCTTATCAGAGGAATGGAAAGGGGTTGTGTTCCCTTTTTTCCCCTCTTTCTGCTGGTTGGATAGTAAGGCTGCGGTGGTAACTCTTGCTGTATGTCCTCTTCAGTGACCTCCCTAGACATTGCTCACTCTGAGGCTCACCAGACTGAAGTTCAGGTAATCTGGTGGTGGTTGCTGGCTTTGCTCCCCCTCCATGTTTCACCACTATGGATCACCACATCACTCTTCTATTTATTGACTCTTCATGAGCAGGCTGCCAAAGAACGAAGCACGCAGAGTCTGTTTGAGCAGAGGAAATTCTCTCTATGAGCATATAAATGCATTAGACTCACTTTGGAGCTTCATTATAAATTAAAATGACCTCTCTGCCCATTCCTTGTGATGATTTCCATAATCTTCCCCATCATATAGAAACTAGGGCTTCTCATGTATTTCTTTCCACAGGAATTGTGACAGTGAGTTACATCTGCAATTAGTGCACTCCTACAGCAAGCAGAAGAGTGTGGCTGACTGACCTCGTTAGTACAATGGAGATAATTAACCCCTGATGATTTGCATGGTAAAAACTCTTGTTTTCCGTGTCCATTCCCTGCTCTTTGTGCATTTATGTCTTTGAAGTTGGTTATGTTATGTAGTGAATAGCTGTGAGTCTCAGCAGTTTAGAAACCTATTCAGTAATTTATATATCAGCTGGTTTTGCTCAGCATGAGCTGACCAAAGAACCAGGAAAGTGTTCCCAGCAAAATGCTTGAATTTCACTGATCCTGCTTGACCAGCAAACCTCCAAAAAAGGCATTGTAAATGGTGAGTGCTTGCTACATAACGGCAAGAGATTCAACAGCAGGAAGACACATCCTATCCTATCCTATCCTATGCTATCCTATCCTATCCTATCCTATCCTATCCTATCCTATCCTATCCTATCCTATCCTATCCTATCCTATTCCATACCATTCTATACCATTGCATACCATTCTATACCATCCCATTCCATCCAATCTACTAGGTCCTACCTTCCTAAACATGGATTCTTCATGATGAAAAAAAAGAAGGGAGGTTTTTTAACTCATGGACAGGAACTCCAACTGATACCCCTTAAATAGTATTTAGGGGACAAAACATCACTCTGATACACCCCGTGTATGCCCAGTGTACATCACTCTGATACACCCATCACTTTCAGGGTAGGAGGCTATTTTCCTTTAGCGGATTTAGAGGTTTCTTCTCTTGTAAATCTTGCATTGTTTGGATGCAATCTTCTTCTGTATGCTTATGCATTTGCGCAATCTTCTTCTGTATGCTTATGCATTTGCATTGCTACGTGATTTTTTTTCGTTGCTGCTGAGTGCATGACCCTTTTGTTTTCCATATTAAGCGTGAATTCTGTGGTGTTAAATCAAAATAAAGTTTCTCTGTTGAACACAGATTTGCAGTGCACACCAGTAATTGATTTCTTTTTTGTTATTACTACTGTAAAGCCACTTTGATTTTGTAGGCTTGCAGATCAAAGTTGCTTCTAAAACTTTAAAAGAGGGGAAAAAGGAGAGCATTTTTTAAGTACGTGTTGCAAAATATATTTGCTGTCCTTTTGCTAATAGTTTGCAGTAGGTGAAAAAGCAGTAGCAGGTACTCTGGAAAACAAAGAAAGAAAGAAATATGGAGATAGGTAACAATGCACACATTCTTTTTCATATCCCCTATGAAATGTTGGTTCCCTTTAATGAATTTGTAGTGTGACCAAAAAATCCCTTCAGTTTTACCATCCACTTAGTAGAAAATAAGAGAATATTTATAGTTCCTGTAGAAGGTTGTTGTTATCTGGACTGGGCATAGAGAGAAATGTACTATGAACCTTGCCTGTTGCGTAGCCGTGCCAGAAGCAGGAGTTGACAGATTGTCTCAGACCAGCTCAAGAATTGGGTTAAAGGATGAGGATCAACATGCTTGTTCTTCAGTCACGAGGGCGCTTTGATCTCCAGACTGAGGATAAAGTGTACCTGTGTAGAAGGCAGTTGTTTGCGACGGCTGGACCGTGACTGCGAAAGAGGCCGTGAGTTCATCTCAGGTTTCACCAGCTCCTATTGCATGCTAAGAGCACCTTTCTTTGACCTTACCATTTCTGGCATAAATGCTTAAGGGATGTACAAGATCCCCCCAAAGCGCTCCTCTCCATGGGCAAAGGAGAAGTAGACCAACATGAGGTATGTCCGTGATGCTGCTGAATGCATGACTGGAGATCCCCCTTCCTTTGCTCTCTGGAGCTGTGTGTGGCCACAGAAGGAAAGCAGGCCACATGAGGACACCAGCGATCTGGGTGCCATAGTGAGCAATGGGACAAGACCTGAGTAGGTGATGCACACTTCTTTGAAACTTGGCTCCTAAGGTTTTGGTAGGGCTTTTAAAACCATGTGAAAAAGAGGCAGTTTCAAAACTTCGCTTGTGCCCCAGAAGTTCAGGTGGGGTTTTGCAATCAGCTCATGACACACTCCTCTTCCCGTTGCAGCATCCTCTGTCTGAAGAAATGTTTTGATGTTGTCTTTGAAGAGCATCCCCATGTTGCTGGGATTTTCATGTGTGTGTTCGGCAAGTGTGTGGGGCTGTGAACGCCTGGTGAAGTCTGCACTGTGAGGGCCACCAGCACCACTGTCCCCAGCGCTCAGGGACCGAGATAGTGCGTGGCAAGAAGTGCAAGTGCCAGGTGAGAGAGGAGGAGCAGGATCTGGCCAGACTGGCTAGAAAAGCCCAATTAGGGGCTCTCTGATGCTAGGTCACAGACAGGCTACGAAACCTCATGCTCCCTTTTTTTTCCCCATCACATCCCAGTTTTTAGCATTTCGATGAAGCTGTAGGGATGCCTGGCTCAACTGGTTGGAGATGTGCTGGGACAGGCCCAGTGCGTGCGGCGGAGCAGAGGATTTTCCTGGGCTGCACCCATGTGCCGGGTGGCACACGGGGTGGCTGTGGCGCTTCCCAGGGCCACATCCGCTGCCTTAACTGCAGACATCAACCACGTGTGGTGCCAAGCACTTCACAAGCTGGTCAGAAATGCCATGGTGCCGGCAAAGATTTCAAATTTGGCTTCACTTTTAATCTTAATTGCCTTTGCCTTCCCCCACACAATTTTTCGAATATAATGATGAAAAGACAAGCACGTGTACGTAAGCAGGAGAAGCAATTGAGTTGTAAAGTAGACAGCAGTGTCTGTCATGGTAAGAATACTGGTTTCACCCAGATACGAGGAGCTTCACTGCTTTGTAGCCTTTCCCCCCATTGTCAGCCCTGGGTAGAGAGACTGGCGCCTCTCTCCACACAGCAGCCCTGAGCTGATTCCTTATGCTGGATCCTAACATAAGCCGTTTCCACAGCACCATCTATTGGGGAGTGTGCGGCCTTTGCCTTCATTTTAAGAGTGCTTTTTATTTGCTTATTTATTGCCTGCAGCGTCACTGGGACTGGGGTGAGCCATTATCTCCCCATGATTAACCTTTAACGAAACTAATAATATCCATAGGAGAACCTGATGTAACTGCAATGCCTCGCATGAGCGTGAACGGGTAGTGGTGACGAAGGCCCCCGTGGACAAGCCACCCCACCTCCCTGGCAGGGAACAGCTCACCAAAGCCACTTTCAAAACCTCTGCCCCAGTGATTCACGCTGCGGCTCCTTGTCCATGGAGGAACGTGTACACTCAGTACTGGCTTGGGGTGAAGAACACGTGTGGGTGCTTTGGAGATGATGGGGTTATCAACACCTTCCATTTAATTTTGAGCATGTTGCTTGCAGCTCTTCTTGAGCACATTTTGCTTCCCTGTGTCTCTCAAAACAGCCCTTTCCCCCCTTCGTTGTTACTGTGAAAAACCTGTTAGCCACCTAAGAGTTTGATGAGAAAGTAGTACTTTCTTATTTTTAAATATGAGACTCCTTTTACACAGGCTAGAAGTGAAAATTACTGAAATTAGAAAGTTGGCTGGTGAGCAGCCCTTTTAGGGTCCTATAATCTTTGTTTGGTTTTAAAAATACACACTCGGTTTTACTAAAGAGCTGGTTATTGGAAAACTGCACCAGTTTTGTCAGCAGAGCATTTTCTCGAGTACATAAACACCCCTGAGCATGCAGGCAAAGTGCATGCAGGTGCACACAGCTAATGAAATGGGCACTTTGTCTAAAGGACTTAAAGCTGAAGAAGAACCAAAACAAAATGTCTGAGAAAGTTTCTTGTCAACAACGATTTGGCAGTCAGGACCACAGACCTGGCCATGCAATAATCAAGTTCTGTAGGTGCTGAGGCTTCAGAGCAGCAGCTGGGGGTGCCTTTTTTGGCATTACTGGAGGAGCATGGAGTTTCATTCCTACTCTGTAGGAAGATGGGTGATGCTGTGTTTTGATATGATGTCTGTGTGCTTGACTGTGCCCCATTGCTGTAAAACCTTTCCGGCTGTGGACATCTCAGCTGCTGGTGACTACTATTTGCCACCTGGGTTTCACAGAAGGTTTGAGTGCCGTAAAGGGAGAGTCACCAGGACATCTGGACCTAGTCTACCCACTCCTCCATGCAGAGACACCTTCAATCCAGCTTTGCACCATCTAACAGTGCTGGATTATCCTCAGCTAATGTGCCCTGTTGCTAAGGGTAATAAACACTGCCCAGCAGGTCTTTCAGCAGTGTGGGTAGCAGTAACAGGTGGGTGCCAGTGATAAGGCTGTGACCCTTACCAGGAGGCTGGGGGGCCATCCGTCAACAATTTGGGCAACTCTCAGAAAACAAGGATTTTATAAAGGAGTATCATTCACCTAAAAAGGTAAGGTGCTGCTGATTCCCATGTATCTTTCTCAGAATATGGTGTGAATATTGGTTTGCAGGTGGCAGTGACCCAGAGGTACAAATCAGTGACCTATGTGCTCTGTGGAGTGCAACTCTCTACGGCCTTAGAAGTTTCCTCCTTCTCAGTAGCATTTTTGATTGATAGACTGTTCAGTTTCAAGCAACTTTGTGCAAGCTGCAGCAAACAAGGAATTAATCACAGGGAAAGTAAAATGTGAGGTACCCAACCAAGCAGAAAAAATGAAGATTTTTCACAATAACAGGAAGATAGAAGCATATCATCTCAAGTATAACAGTTTACCATCATAAATTAATCTTCACTTTTCTTTTACACGAATTCAATGACTTCAGATTTCTTTAATTCAGGGATTAAGTCAACACTCAATAGTGACTGCACAACATGGTTTACAGTGACAAAGTTCATGAGAATCTTGTTAGGAAGAATTATTCACCTATTCAGTTTAACGCAGAGAATCAGGGCTAGGGGAAGGAAAAACAATGTTGAATGGGTGCCACCAAGTGTCCTCTTGCTGTATATGAAAGCCCAGCAGCTTCTCAAAAATACTTGGTAACTCAAGATGTGAAGACCTTAAGTGGAAGAAGACATTTAACAGTGTATTGCAAAGTTTTGTAATTTTGAGGGAAACATCACAACTAGTTCTGAGTGACAGGTGTATAATTAACTTCCCACCAGAAGTGCAATAATGATCTCAGGAGATCTGATGATGATGAAATATCTGTGATAGGGGAAGAAATAGGCACATAACCCTGGTTACCCATGCAGCTTATCTATCCATTGTGGCTGTTTACTTTGAGCAACCTCTAGTGCTTAATGTTGACACTGAGCTGGCTGTTCCTTTCCCGTATTATGTCATATCATGGTGTGATATAACGTGATCTTGCTTCAGCAAAGCTAGCATGTGTCACAGGGCTTCTTGCAAGGTCAGACAAATTTTAGCCTCCTGGTTTCAATGGAAGCCTTATAAATGATTGTAATGGGGACAAGGCTGAGGCTGAGTGTATATAAACTCACAATTTCAGCACATAAAACAAAAAATATGGTTGCCAATTGTCCTCTATGATTCTTTTATCCTGGCCTTTCTGTAAAAGGAGTGGTTTTCATTGATGTCCAGATTTTTAATTTGTATATGTGTGGGTTATGAAAGGAGGATTTATATTGATATATATATATATTGAATCTTACAACTTGCTGAAATTCAGATGATTGAAGGGATGGATGCCCAAGTGTGCCGAAACTTCAATTGGACTTTCTGTCTTGGGAGCTGTGGTAAAAGATAAGTGCCAAAAAGCTGCTTTATGTTGCACACAATGATAACCGCTCCTTGTCATGCAGGGGCTTTCCAGACAGTGAGAGCCCATGTCTAAAGCAGCTACACCAACAGGATGAAATGCCCAGCCAAAGAGACTGCTGCTCACAGGGTTCTGACAATGTGCTTATTTGGAGATGATGGAAATATTTTAGTCCCCAGAATGTGCTGCAGGAATGAGTGCAAAATTTTGACATTTTTACTAGAATATATTTATATATAGATAAACTAATCAACACTGTGGTAAATGGCACCCGTTAAACTGGGAGGAATGCCAGGGCCCCAGAGAGAGCACCATACATTGCAGGGACTCTGAGTGGAGAATTAACAGCACACTCAGTTTGTTTAATCAGCAGCCTATTGTATGTCTTACAGCCTTTCCATGGGAGTTAAAGGATGAACAGACTTTTACTGGCATAAATTTTCCATTGTAGAGCACTCTCTTCTGTTCTGTTTTCCTATTTTGCTATAAATTAACTTAAATGAGTCAGGTTTACTAATGTCAGAGCGTGCTGTGAAAAAGCTCACTGTGGAAAGAGTTTGCAACGTATCTTTACGTGACGAAGGGGGAATTGGGGAGCAGAGGAGCAGGAATTGTTACAGTGCCCTTGAGCTGTTTGGAAGGACTTCTGTTTTTTCATATGGGGGATGTTTATTTATGTGAAACCTTGAGTATCCAAAAGAAGTGACTCTCATGTCATTTGATCTGCCAACACACAAAATGCATGCTACTGATCTGGTATTTATATCCACGCAGTGCTTTCTAAGCACTGTGCAGAGTGGTAAGTAATTAAATTGCCCTCTATCTATGGATAGGCTGGGAATATATGAGCAAGGTGAAAAGTTTCTCTGTAGACTCAGGGGAAAGTCTAAGCTTTAGTTTAGAAAACATTAACCTTCTGCACAAAACAGTAAGGAAGTAGTTGTCCTCATTTCATTGTGTCCTTTCCAAGTACAATGAACACAGTTATTGATATTCTTGCCAATAATTTACATATCATCTTACTCATCCCTTTAAGGAAAGTTGATAATATGCTGGAAAATATTCCTAATGGACTGTGGTATGTGGACTCATTCTCATCATTCATGCAAAAAGAAGGAACATAATAGCTTCTTCTCTGAACTAGACAACCATCCTAGAGCTGTAGAAGAACCATTTAGGGAGCCAGAGGGAAATGACAAACCAAAATGGATTGCTAAGAGACAATTTCAAATTTCCAGATTTTATGAAATAAAATAAAACAGAAAATAAAAAATAATAAAAAAGACATACCTAGAAGGCAGGACAAATAATTTTTAAACAAAATCATCAGACCGGTATTTGCATGGCTGCCTGCATTCCTAGTAAAGTTTTCACTTTAATAACCCTAAGAGAATTTCTTAAACTAAGTGCACAGTGGGTTGGACGTGTTGTACTGGTAACCATCAGGTGGAAAATCCATAGTAATGGTCCACGTGAGGAGGATTCATGCTGTCATGACAACTGATGTGTGAGAAGTGCAGACGTGCCGCGCTAGTCAGACCTGTGTTCCTGGCCTGTTACCTGTTGCAAGGGGTCTTCCCAGCTTCTATTTTACACACAGTAAATCTCTGTAAGAAAGCTACCTCTGGTTTAGTTAATCCCATGCATGTAATAAGGTTAGCTGGCTGTTGAGGTTTGACTGTTTGATTTGCTTTTTCTTAGACTGTTAAAAGTGTGAGCATTCTCATGTAATCTAGAAAAAGATTACATGATATTTGATCGGGAATTATTCAAGACAGTTCATTATTGGTCAGATAGTTTTTCAAGACAGTTCATTAATATTTGATATACAAGTAAGGTTTTTGAATATATGTACTTATAATATTGGTTGGTACATTCATCAAAACTTGCTACAGTCAATAAATAACCAGAAAAAAAACATCTTTGGACACAATTTAGAAGAGCAGAAAGCTGGAGAAGTTTTCTCAAAATAAGTGGCTGGCATGATCTTCATCCTGGAAGAAACTATGGTTACCTTAGTCTGTATTTAAATAAATTATGCAGAAAACATTTTTTTCATATGTTCCTCTTAATACAATTACATTCTTATATATCTTTGCCAATTAGTATATGGTTTGTGTCACACAAAATTATCTCAAACTATACAATTAAAGTAAAATTATTATATGATAGGGTTTTTTCTCTTCCAAAAGTTTAAGTTTTCTTGGTTTTATATAAGCAGCAGCAGGAAAAGAAGTGCATACACTGTCCCTTTTGATTGAAGATGGCTTTATTAATGCCATGCTAATTGGATGCCTAATCTAGCTCCTGCTGAAGTATTTCAATTAAAGGCATTTGGAACTGTCTGTAAATGCACATGTAGGAAGATAGTCATTTTGACTTCACTTTATTTTAAGGTTCATTAGACCTCTCTTTGACTATAGAACGAAAAAAAGAGTTGGCATTCTTCAAAGAGCAGTTTCCTTTTATTAAAATCTTCTCTAGTCAGAGAAACACAGCTTTCATTGTGTTTTATGCTGTCTGAGTCATGTGCTCAATGGATGATAGATCAATGCCTTGTCAAGCCTGGACAGGGTAAACTACAAAAGACAATTTGATGAATGGAAGCGAAAATGTGTTTCAAAATGTGTTTGGGCTCAAAAATAAGAAAATATTCTATTAAGATCTCAAATCCAGGGTAAAACTGTCACGTTAAAAATAACAGAGTTCAATTTACATTTATATTACGACTATCATGTAATTAATAAAGAGAAAAGTCAAATGCATAGAAAAGATCATGGAGTGGACAATATTATACTCAAGTAGTGACTGAGCCTCTTGGAAAAGTCAGACCTTTTGGAAAATCAAAGAAACGGATGGTATCTGGACACATTCGTGCTCTAAAATGAGTCTCTTCCTGCTTTGTATGTCCATCTGGATATTCAGGGATGGTGTCCAGAAGAAAGAAGGGGGTTCTGGCTCTGTGAATGCCAAACATTAAGTGCCATGGACTTGCCTTCCATTTGATTCTTGTGAAACTGCTTATGTGATGGCTTATGTGATATGGCTTCTCTTTTAGTGATTTTTTTTGTGTGTTTGTTTTTGTTTTTGATTTTGTTTTGTTGTTGGTTTTTTTTCAGGTACTAGTATCAATCTATTTGTCTGCAAGGCAAGTACCTGCATTTAAATGTGCAAACAAGGTCAGTTTAATTGGACATTTGATTGGCTTTCCTCTTTTTTGATCCTCGTGGTTTTGGACTAGACTTTTTGGGATTAAGCTCTTTCTCACAAAGTTAGGTAGTATGGTCTTCGCCATGTTGTTAAACATTGTAATAAGTAATATTACAATAAGTAATGAACAAGCTGTTTTTTTCTCTATAGTAGCAAAAGTGTATTTCAGTGATGCTGACAGACGAATATCAAAGACAGTCCATAGATGAGTACATAGCCATTTGATAGCAGCATCTCACAGTCAACATCTATGGAGCATAGCAGTTTCAAGACACCCAAGACACTTCTGTGTTTTTCTAAATATTTTTTTGAGTTGCTGCATGCTGGTAGCCTGGCATTGAAAAGTGTTTTTTTGCTTGTTTGTTTTTTTAACCGCCTCTAGCACAACTTGGATATTTTCATTGAAACGTTATGTGATTAAAGGCTCACCTCTATAAACAGCAAGTAGTGGAGAGGCATAAATCTGGACCAGCTATCAGTGAGGCTCCTTTGCCTGTGTGTGTGTATGTCTGCGTGTGGGGCAGCTGACACTGCCCCACAGGGGCCAGTGATTCATTAATCATTTACGTATCAGTAGGGCACTTATGTGAAATACAAATGTCAGGGGGTCACTTAATGGGAAAGCTACCCAATTGGAGAATTCCATGGTATTTCACTTGTTTTTCAAGTAATGTGTCTGAAAGTATAAAAAGGAAATCATATCTTTCTAAATATTTGGTTAGAAATTATATTTCAGTTTGCATATGAACATCTACTGGAAGTATACTTGCACCTTGCTTAAAATTAATTTTTATATTAGTCTGTTTTTAAAATGAATGGCAGATTTTTTTTTTCCTCTGGTGTGAGTTCCTGAGAAAGTTGCTGGAGTTCGTGCAGGTTAACCCATATTTCATCTTGCCTGAAAAAATATGCTTTCATGAACGAGAATTCTTCAGCGGAGTTGAGATGCAGGTTATTTTGTTCTTTGGGTACTGTTGCCCCCTAAAGGCCGTTTCTCGATTATCACGGTAGTAGATTTAAACTTAAATTAAAATTTAGAAATGTTTGCTATTATAAACAAAATATTCCCATTAGCAATTAAAAATATCGTGATTTTAATTAAAAGGGTTTAAGAGCTTATCAGAGAAATAACCAATTTCTTACTATGCTAATTATTTTTCGACATTTGCTGTTTAGATTTGCAAATTAATAGTAAAATTTAATTGCTTTTTAAGGGAGATGAATATTTAATTTGAATACAGTGCTTGGGCAAAGTGGAGATTTTGTGAGTATGAGTTCATGTGAGTGTGTGTGTTTTAAGCAGCATGGATAATCAAATTAGGAAGTCTGAGTATCTGCACATATGCTGCAAACATTTTTCCACACAGTGCAGGGTAAGTGCAAGCAAAAGGGCTGAGCAAGGCTGTGCACGGGGGCTCCACTCATGTTTTATAATTGCTGTGTTCCCTCTGGCTGGAAACGTCACAGAAGTCATAGGGTTTGGGCTTGGCCGCTGATAATGAATAGTTAAGTTGGTGGCGGGCCAGGCAAGTATTCAAAACTCACCTTCAGCCCCATGTTCGCCACAGACTCTCCTGGTGGGGGAGTCCTGGCTGCGTGCCTGACCAGCACCCCAAAGGCAAGACTCATTTTTCACATTCATATGCCAAGAAATAACAAATAGCTCTACTCTACATTTTTCCATGCTTGCTTAAAAATAGGCATCTTCTTTCCCTCCCTTTCTGGGTCTACCAGGGCCCATGGTAAGGTCTTCAAATGGTTTCAGGGAGGTTGGCATCTCTTCCCTCAAGGTTTTGGATGCCAAACCTACAACTAACGTAAAGAGCTCCTAAACCCCCAATTCAGAGTTGATATTCAGCAGATCCTGTTTTGCCTAGGAGACAATGACTGTTAGTCCCTGGCCACAGGGATCAAATATGAACTAATGAGTCAGTTGTATGGGTAATAATTAATTGACCTACCCCTTCAGAAAGATATCGGTCTGTGTTAGTAAGAGTCGATTTCTAAATATTTAGTTCTTGTAGGCATCACTAATCACTATCACTAGCAGTTTAAATTACATATTAATTTATACATGTCTAATTGTTTTGCTCTTGTAATTATTCCCTTGTTTATACTTGTATTGGGCTGCTTTTTCCTCCCCACAGTGTTTTTTCACCCTCTTCTGCTGCTGCTCTCCACTGGTGCTCGTGTTCCCACTGGCTCCCCACCCACAGGATATGGCATTATGTGCCGTAGGGGAGGGAGGAGTATTTTCCTTCCTCTGTAGGGAGGAAACGGGAGAAGGATAGAACCTGGTGGTGCTTCCACACCTGAGTACTGCCAGATGGAGGCAGCTGGCAGTTACTAAACCTTGCGCAGTGACAGGTCTCAGGCTTTTCTCGACCAGCTCTTCAGGTGCATCCAGCATTTCCTGCAGGCATGCCATGAGCATTCGCTCTTGCCTCTCAATTCTTGATAAGGTCTCAAGAGTGCCACCAGCTCCCACTCTGCATCCTCTTCTTTGCTATTCCCTCTCTGAACGTAATTCACATTATGCTGACTAACTTTTTTGCAAAATTTAATCCAGGCTGTTGCACAGAGCTTCACTAGTACTTGGAGTTTGCTGAGTGACAGTCTTAAAACTGCTGAAAAGCAAACTAAAGGGCAATGGTTAAGAAGTAAAAGATTTGAGCTTATGCAAGCTATTTTTATCAGCAAGATCAGTGCTGCTTGTTGTATGTTCAGGTGTTACGATACAGCAGGGTAATATTAGTTCAAATTATTTTTTTTCTGGGTTCAGGAATGAATAAAGGTTTCATACAAGCTGAGAGAATGCCAAGAATTTGTAGTCAAGGCACTCTCACTCTGCCTCCAAACTAATTAAAAGGATTTAATTTTCCTTTGCTGGAAGACCCAGCCCAGAGGGTAGCTCAGCTGTGTTGATACACAGAAGAATGTTTAATTTTTTGAGGACATGCTAATGATTTCGGTCTCCTTGTATGAGATTATGTACATATAGGCCCACTTTATTTTTAAATATCTACCATTTGTGTTAATAACAAAGTTTATATAGTAACACTTAAACCACACATGAATATTCCTTCCACAATTCTAGCTTAAAAAAAAAGATTATAAAGACAGAGGATGGGGCCAAACTCTTTTCGGTGGTGGCCAGTGACGGGACAAGGGGTAATGGGTACAAGTTGAAACACAGGAAGTTCCATCTCCATGTGAGTAAGAACTTCTCTCCTGTGAGGGTGCCAGAGCCCTGGAACAGGCTGCCCAGGGAGGCTGTGGAGTCTCCTTCTCTGGAGATCTTCCAAACCCACCTGGATGCCACCCTGTGCCCTGTGCTCTGGGTGTCCCTGCTGGAGTAGGGGGGTTGGATTCGATGATCTGTAGAGGGCCCTTTCGACCTTAACCATTCTGTGATTCTGTGATTTAGGATTCTCTAATAACAAAAGGAAAAGGCCTTACCCTCCTGCCTCTACATATATTCCCTCTGTTTCTCCTTAGCTATTCCCATCCTACCTCTCCACATCTAATGCTCTGAGCTGGTTACACTG